>NC_059259.1:1013074-1023074 GCF_017591435.1 Portunus trituberculatus
AAGTTGGAAGAGTTTGGCCAGGCAAGGTGCAAGCACAGAAGCACAGTTTTTGAGAACAATAGGAGGGACCCCATCAGGTCCATAAGCCTTCCGAGGGTTTAGGCCAGCAAGGGCATGGAAAACATCATTACGAAGAATTTTGATTGTAGACATGAAATAGTCAGAGGGAGGAGGAGAGGAGGGACAAGCCCAGAATCGTCCAAGGTGGAGTTGTGAGCAAAGGTTTGAGAAAAGAGTTCAGCTTTAGAGACAGAAGAGATGGCAGTGGTGCCATCAGGATGAAATAAAGGAGGAAAGATGAAGAAGTGAAGTTATTTGAGATGTTTTTGGCTAGATGCCAGAAGTCACGAGGAGAGTTTGAGTTTGAAAGATTTTGACATTTCCTATTTATGAAAGAGTGTTTGGCAAGTTGAAGAACAGACTTGGCATGATTCCGGGCAGAGATATAAAGTGCATGAAATTCAGGAGATGGAAGGCTCAAGTACCTTTTGTGGGCAACCTCTCTATCATGTATAGCATGAGAACAGGCTGAGTTAAACCAAGGTTTAGAAGGTTTAGGTTGAGAAAAAGAATGAGGAATGTACGCCTCCATGCCAGATACTAACACCTCTGTTATGCGTTCAGCACAAAGAGATGGGTCTCTGACACGGAAGCAATAATCATTCCAGGGAAAATCAGCATGATACCTCCTGGCAGACGCAAAACGCCAGAGGCACCTTCGCTTTGGGGGATCCTGCGGAGGGATTGGAGAAAAAGGACAAGATACAGAAATGAGACTGTGATCGGAGGAGCCCAACGGAGATGAAAGGGTGACAGCATAAGCAGAAGGGTTAGAGGTGAGGAAGAGATTAAGAATGTTGGGCGTGTCTCCAAGACGGTCAGGAATACGAGTAGGATGTTGCACCAGTTGCTCTAGGTATATGTATATATATATATATATATATATATATATATATATATATATATATATATATATATATATATATATATATATATATATATATATATATATATATATATATATATATATATATATATATATATATATATATATATATATATATATATATATATATATATATATATATATATATATATATATATATATATATATATATATATATATATATATATATATATATATATATATATATATATATATATATATATATATATATATATATATATATATATATATATATATATATATATAGAGAGCAACTATCAAGTTAAGCGTTCTCCGCCAGTTGTTTGTCGCCCTTCCCACTGTTACCTTTGTACAAGGGCCTTAAGGCCGTTTCACACCGGAGACGACGCACACTACGCACAAGAGTCGGCCTGACTTTGGTTGCTATGGGTCTGTTGACATCGGACGCAATGCCTGCGGTGGAGGATGTCCTCCCTCTCACCACCACCACCACGACCTTACCTCAACCCCCCTCTCTCTCGCTGCTACTAGCAAGACAATATCTGCTCTCTTTAACTTGATAAGTCATGTTACATACTTCAAGATGATTATTTATTTTGTCAAGAGCATGTGCGTGTTACTCATGGGAACGAAAGCTGGTCGCTGGGCTGCTTGTGGAATAGTGATAATTTTCTTTTTCCTCTTGGTGATGTTGATGTGAAACCAAATCTTAGAAATCACAGAAATCAAGGAGATTTCCTCGCAAAAATATTACAAGGCAACACCTAAGATACTACGTTGTCGATACCCTCAGCGAGATTGACACGACGTCACGAAAGCGGACCGAGAAAGAAGGGCGAGGCTACCACTGCCACTTTTATGCCTGGGGTGACCTAATTGATGATGTGTGATAACTGAGCACACGTGTATTGGTGTATAACATTTCTCCAAATACAAGTTAGGGTGCATAGCAATCCTCTCTGCTGTTTTCTTTTTTTTCTCTCTTATGTAAGAGGGAGAACTATCAAGGGCAAAAAATTGAATATTACAAAAAAAAGGCCCACTGGAATTTGTCTTCATAAGAGATTAAAAAAATTTAGTAAAAATTCAGGGACTAATTACTCGATACCTCTCTCTTAAAAGATGTTAAGTCGTAGGAAGATGAAAATACAGAAACAGGCAGGGAGTTCCAGAGTTTACCAGTGCAAGGTATGAATGATTGAGAGTACTGGTTAACTCTTGTATTAGAGGGTTGGACAGAATAGGGATGCGAGGAAGAAGAAAGCCTAATGGAGCGAGGTCGCAGGAGGAGAGGAGGCATGCAGTTAGCAAGATCAGTAAAGCAGTTAGCATGAAAATAGCGATAAAAGATAGAAAGGGATAGAACATTTCGGCGGTGAGAAAGAGGCTAAAGGCAATCAGTCAGAGGAGGGGAACTGAGAAGAAAAGCTTTTGATTCCACCGTACCTAATAAAGCTGTATGAGTGGAACCCCCAAAACATGCGAAGAGTACTCCATACAAGATCAAAAGAGCATATAGCATGAAAATAGCGATGAAAGATAGAAAGAGATGCAACTTTATGACGAAGGGGAAAGCTGCGTACACACTTGTTGCATATCAACGTATCGTATCATCTTTCCATAGCAGTGTGGACGGGGAAGCACCGCAGCGTGTCAAATGTGATGCAAAGATACGCAACGGGTTCGTTCCACCATTTGTTGGTCTTTGCCGTCACATCAAAAGGATGATATGTAACTCACATAGCGTCGTGTGCACGGGAGCGTGACGTTGTCCCGTTGCACGTTCAGTTTTCGTGGAGTAAGGTGAATACCACAGGGCTCATCAAAATTTACCAGTAAAGGACTTTATTTGACTTGAGAGCTAAATCTATGGATTATTACAGCAAGGATCGAAAACAAAATGTGTGGGAAGAAATTGCCAAGAAAATGGGAAACTGGTAGATGTGTGGAACAAGAAAGTGAATGACTGCTGCATCATGAAGCGATGATACGACACGCGGACACACAACAAGTGGATACAATACTTTGTTGCACCGCATCACATCACCGGGTGATAAGCAACGATGATACAATACGTGGATATGTACAAGTGAGTACATGGCTAAGAGTCAGTCAAAGAAAAGTAATGAACTGATAAGGCGAAAAGCTCGTCATTCTACCGTATCAAGCACGCGCGCGGGAAGCTTTCAATGTCATCAGCATTTTTTTTCCAGATTTTATTATACACAATATTTTCTCCTCTTTTAATTTTTTAATACATGGAGAAAAAAAAACGTAAAAAAAACTTAAACAATTCTGGATTATGATACAAACAAAGGGTTTACTTTCAAATACATTCGCAACCATGACCTAAAGTCGCTTTTTAAATCAAGATCTTTCTTTACACATCGTCACATTCCAACTTTGCAAAACGGGCAGAAGACAGTTGTTGCAGGATTTCGTATAGGATTTTGGTATCCTGGCCTTCTACATACCAAATAACGTAAATGATGTTGGCGGCAGCGGCTACGGAGGAACAGTTCGCGAAGACTACTTCCCGCTGGTCCTCACTGAGATCAAATACCTTCTTCGCACACACACACCTGTGCTCCAAACGTCAATTGACACACTTGTGCTATTCACCAATAAATCCGACGGGTTCACTAGCGCGCGTATAAGGACCATTCATAACCACAGAAGGTGTCGTGTGGTGGAGGAGTACAACCTCCATGTCATTTATTTACACCCCATGGCTTTGAAATATTCAGTGAACTTCACGAAATTTGAGTGAAGCAGCAGAAAGGATCTATGACAAGTCACATTTCTCTTTTTATAATCTTTATTTTTTTGTTAATCATTTGAAAAAAAAAAGAACTTAGGTACCTTGTTGGTGTATCTACATGTACCTCTAAGATTTCCACGTTTGTGTTTAGTAAAAAAAAAAAAAGTTAGATAAAGATCTTTTGTTCACTTTCAGTTTTCTACACTTTAATTTCCTATTTTCTTTTCATCTTTTTAAAAAAATGTCCTAAATAAAGAAAATGTCCCTTTAGTTATACTTTCCATTAATACTTTACAATAGACGATCGGATTTTTAACAAATTTTGCGATTTTTTTAAGTAAAAAAAAAATCTTTCGAGATATTGGCTCTTAAAGATGTTCCTGATCATTTCGTCATAAGTTTGTCTTTTGTATTCATGTAGTTGATTGTATTAAGACCGTTTCACACTGGATGCGAGACACGCCACGCACGTGGTGGGAAGCTGCGTGGCTTACAATCACCTCAGTGGATTTCAAATAGTGGTGTTCACACCGGATGCGAAACTATGGGACACACCCGCCACACTGCTCGCATCGCTTCCAAGATCGGTGACCAGGCGATTTTTCCGACCATAGCTTGGTTAATTCTTACCCCCCCATGACACTCCAACCTTTGTCCTGACTCCTCAACTCAAGAAACTATCAGACTAAGGCAAAGAAAATACAAGGTAATGTCGCGTATATTCATTCTGTTTACTTTTTGGTGATTTCATATAGATTCAGAAATTAATATCGGGATTAGAATAGTGAAGACTGGCCATTAATCTTCTGACATCCATAGACCCTTCCTAATGTCAATAAAATGGTCTAATCGTACATATATCTCCAGGTAAACATATGTCCCAGTATTGAAGGGGTTAAGGCCGTATCACAACACATGCGATGCTATGGTCTGACACTTTTATGAAGATCGTTTAGGCGTTGGCTTTTTCGGGGATTTCGCGGCCTGTGGCGTTGTCACACTTGTACCAATATGCACTTCAGGTCAGGTACTTAATACTTCGTAACTGAATGGTATTGTAGTATATACACATTGTGATGTTCTAAAAATGCAAGGTAGAGTAATTTTTGTTTATTCTTTTAATATATTTTGCATTGTTTTTTTTAAACACAACAATACTTGACAACGTTTCCTTTGAGAGAGAGAGAGAGAGAGAGAGAGAGAGAGAGAGAGAGAGAGAGAGAGAGAGAGAGAGAGAGAGAGAGAGAGAGAGAGAGAGAGAGAGAGAGAAGGGGCAGCTTGACTGACTGGCAGGCATATTCTTTTCTCAAATTTTAGTAATTTATAAGCAAGTATAGATCTCTGATAGAATATATTTGCATAAAATGTAAATTCTATATGGAGAGAGAGAGAGAGAGAGAGAGAGAGAGAGAGAGTATGGGAAGCAAGGTTCTCATTGACACATAGGCTCTAATCCCATAATTTGTCCAGCACAAAGTTTGGCAGCGCCGCAGGCCGGGAAATTCCCGAGAAAGCCAACGCCTAAACAATCTTCATAAAAAGGTCAGACCATAGGTGGGACACATAGTGCCGCCGAGCCGGGCTGACTTTGATTGCTTGGGTTATATTAACACTGGGCGCAATGCTAGGCGAGAGACAACAATTCCTTGTGGAGCGAAAGGAAGACAACTCTATGTTTTTTCTTCTTGGGTAGGTTTTTTTTCCCACTTAGTCTCTCTCTCTCTCTCTCTCTCTCTCTGGTAATGGTGTGCTTTCCATGAAATATTATACGTTTTTTCTTTACTTTTCTTTTATCTATTCATTATTACTAACGTCAGAGGCTTTTACCCCCAATTCATAATGAGAGGAGGAGGAGGAGGGGGAGGAGGAGGAGGAGGAGGATTAGCTTTGTTTTTGTAGTTGTAAACAAGGTAATGGTGAAAGATGAATGGTGAAGTGGCTGGGTGTAATTTAGTTTCTTTCGTATGTGACAATTCAAGGACGTGAGATTGGTGGGTACTTATTCTTTCTCTCTCTCTCTCTCTCTCTCTCTCTCTCTCTCTCTCTCTCTCTGAGTATGGCTGCTGAGATACAATGAATGCTGTACATGTTTACACTAGTAATAATTTTATCCAGTATATCAAAACTAATGATGAAATTTAGAGTTGAAAAATAAATGGAAAGGATGATTAAATTTGAGAGGAAATGTAGAATTAAAATTACAAAAGAAAACTTCAAATCATACCAATAGCATTAAAAACAAATAAAAATCCATGTTAGTGACAACGAAATATATACAAGTAATTTAGGAAAACACCATCACCTGCTCCTTCTCCTCCTCCTCCTCCTGCTCGTCTTCCAGTTAGCCTGCCTGAAGTTTGGTCAGTGTCCTTTTAGTGAGCCAGTCCTCCCTTCACGAAATTTATTGAACTAATTGTGACTTCAATTGGTTTCGTTGGCCATAAAGAGAAAAGAACAATAAACAAGGAGAATGGCAAACTACCACAACTAAGGAAATTTAGTAACTTAACACAGAAAATATAAACAACACTAATGAAAACATACTTAAAATCAGTCACAACTTATCCATCAATACCAATTTTCTTGGCCTAACAAACACACAAAAGAAAAATGCAAACCGGTCTAAATAAAGCATTAACGCTTTCAGTACTGGGACACATCCGGTCCCTCCCTCTCCTCCTCCCTCTGACTATTTCATGTCTACAATCAAAATTCTTCGTAATGATGTTTTCCATGCCCTTGCTGGCCTAAACCCTCGGAAGGCTTATGGACCTGATGGGGTCCCTCCTATTGTTCTCAAAAACTGCTTCTGTGCTTGCACCTTGCCTGGCCAAACTCTTCGACTTCTACCTTTCCTTCCTGCTGGAAGTTCGCCTACATTCAGCCTGTTCCTAAAAAGGGTGACCGTTTTAACCCCTCTAACTACCGTCCTATAGCTTTAATCTCCTGCTTGTCTAAAGTTTTTGAATCTATCCTGAATAGGAAGATTCTCAAACATCTGTCACTTCACAATCTTCTGTCTGATCGCCAGTATGGCTTCCGTCAAGGTCGCTCTACTGGTGATCTTCTGGCTTTCCTTACTGAGTCTTGGTCATCCTCTTTTAGAGATTTCGGCGAAACTTTTGCTGTTGCGTTAGACATATCAAAAGCTTTTGATAGAGTCTGGCATAAAGCTTTGATTTCAAAACTGCCCTCTTACGGCTTCTATCCTTCTCTCTGCAACTTTATCTCATGTTTCCTTTCCGACCGCTCTATTGCTGCTGTGGTAGACGGCTACTGTTCTTCTCCTAAACCTATTAATAGTGGTGTTCCTCAGGGTTCTGTCCTGTCACCCACTCTCTTTCTATTATTCATTAATGACCTTCTTAACCAAACTTCTTGCCCTATCCACTCCTACGCTGATGATACCACCCTACATCTTTCCACGTTCTTTCAGAGACGTCCAACCCTTCAGGAAATTAACAGATCACGCGGGGACGCCACGGAACGCCTGACTTCCGATCTTTCTAAAATTTCCGATTGGGGCAGAGAAAATCTAGTAGTTTTCAATGCCTCAAAAACTCAATTCCTCCATCTATCAACTCGACACAACCTTCCAGACAACTATCCCCTCTTCTTCAATGACACTCAACTGTCTCCCTCTTCCACAATGAATATCCTCGGTCTGTCCTTTGCTCATAATCTTAACTGGAAACTTCACATCTCATCTCTTGCTAAAACAGCTTCTATGAAATTAGGTGTTCTGAGGCGTCTCCGCCAGTTTTTCTCGCCCCTCCAACTGCTTACTCTGTATAAGGGCCTTATCCGTCCCTGTATGGAGTACTCTTCGCATGTTTGGGGGTTCCAGTCACACAGCTTTGCTTGATAGGGTGGAATCGAAAGCTCTTCGTCTCATCAACTCCCTCCTCTGACTAACTGTCTTCAGTCTCTTTCTCACCGCCGAAATGTTGCATCCCTTTCTATATTTTATCGCTATTTTCATGGTAACTGTTCTACTGATCTTGCTAACTGCATGCCTCCCCTCCTCCTGCGGCCACGCTGCACAAGGTTTTCTTCTTCCTCTCATCCCTATTCTGTCCAACTCCCTAATGCAAGAGTTAACCAGTACGCTCAATCATTCATCCCTTTCACTGGTAAACTCTGGAACTCCCTCCCTGCATCTGTATTTCCGAATTCCTACAACTTGTCTTCTTTTAAGAGGGAGGTATCGAGGCATTTGCTCCCCTAATTCTGTCTGATGGTTTTGGCACTTTTTCTACTCTTTGTAGAGCCAGCGCTCAAGTGGGCTTTTTTCTAACTTTCTTTTTTTGGCCCTTGGCTGGCCCTCTTCCCTACGTAAAAAAAAAAAAAAAAAAATTTTACCTTGAGATTTGTGTACAATTAAATTATTTCAGTAACATTAGGAAGGGTCTCTGCTGGTCACAAGATTAATGGCCTCAGTCTTCACCATTTTAATCCCCACGTAACTTTCCGAACCTGTTTAAAATCACCAAATAGTAACCATAATGAATATGGAAACATGTCACGGTACTGAAAGGGTTAAGATTCATGTACTATAACCAATCGAGGTAATTGAATGTACTTATTCGATGTACACACTGACTAAACGTAACATTGCTTTTTTAAGTAAAACCAACCATTATACAGCACAGAACACTCTGAGAACCATGTGAAATAAGTGAAAATGTACAATATGAAGAATTAGCAACTCCATTCAACAACACACAAAGAAGCAATAACATTATCAGAATGGAGAGGATGAAGCCTTTTACTCCCTCTGAATAGCAGGTATGTACAGTTTAAGTAATGACAGAAAAACCTTATCTGGATTTGCTAAAGAGTTATGGATTAAAGAAGGCGAGGAAACAAGGATAATTTTACCCTGATTAATATGGTTTATTAGGTTTTTTCCAAACAGTATTATTTTCTTTATTTTCAATGGCTGTGTGTCTACGGTTAAAGTTCTCCAGAACACAAGACGTGGGACGCTATTACGCAAAATATTCTGTTAATTTGTTTATCTCGTTCGTATAGCTAATAAGATAAAACTCAAAGAATTAGTGTGATTTTTACAAAGAAATACCGCATCTTTGCCCTCTTTCTTTATTTTATTTATTATCTATTTTCTTATGTTAAGGCCTATAGCGCCTGTAGGCATATTTCAAGAGTATAAGTAGGATGTGCTGTTCAGCTTCCCTCCATTAGTGGTACAGGTAATCTTATTTATAGTGGCAGCCATATTAGGGCCCATGTCACCACCCGAGCACATCTTTGGTGTAACTACCTAGAACCTGGGTATCACGGTGACATGTAGTTAACTTTAAACTACTCTACAAATGGAATAGTTTCAAAGCAGTATATGGTTGGATTCGAACCTACGCGTGGACGTCTGCCCAATCCCACGTTCACCACTTTATCCACTACACCACCTCAGTTGTAGTCGTTGAGATAATTTCTGAAGTATGACAACTCTTATGTTGCTTTGTGCTTTCTGTGCCAGACTTATGGAAGCCTAATGAGAAAGAATGGCTTCGTTATAATTCATAATTTTATTTCAAAGAAGGTAATGTAATTCATTTCTGACTTTCCTATTCATCAAACTGAAAATGATCGTACCATTCCACGAATTTTCACTGATGAAGGATTTTAAAAAATATCTACTTCTCAAGTCTACATATTGAACCATATGACGTGAAGCAAGGATCCCAGTGAAGTACACGTCCTCTATTGGCAATGGATGCGTTTTATTGGCATCGGCAAATATTTTTTTGACCATATTGGAGGAGATAGCATAGGCAGCACCCATACAATAGGGAGGGTATGACTTGTGCTGGTACTCTTTCAATGATACAGCCCATTTTTTAGGGCAGTTTTTCCCCTCGCGACACACACCTATAAAATTATTCACAGAGCAAGCAAAACCAGCTTGAGTGTGATTAGTTAAAATGTCTTTAAGCGGAAAAGGATTGACAAATACATCATCGTCGCTCTTCAGGAGCCAGGAGGCACTCGGGCAGTAAGTCTTAGTCCAGTGTAAAATTGTTAATGTCTTCAGTGTCAGGTTGCGGTACGAGTCAATGAAGTTCACTTGAATAATGTCGTGGTAGGTTTGGCTTTCTTCTTCAATGAGTTGTTGCCACTTATTAGTGTTGTAGACGCCCAAGACGAAGACTGTCACCATACCAGTACTCGCTGTTGCTGTTCTATTGCCCCAAGTGCTTCTGTTTCACCGTCACAAAGAAAAGAGAGAAAAATTATCAGAGATTATGAGAATACATGATTGATAATAAATGCTATAACGCTCGGTAATT
>NC_059259.1:1028074-1042720 GCF_017591435.1 Portunus trituberculatus
CCAGACTTGTCGGCGACGAGTATTCGGACTCGTGTATAGCTGGTGTCACCCGTAGGTGGTGTCTGGGCTTGTGTGTACATCACCAGATGTGCTGTACACATCATATATTGCAGTAGTAGTAGGCTAGGGATGTCAGTCTGACAGGTGTTAGGAAGCACTTGTTGTAGTAGGATAGTATAGTAATATATACTGCACGTTTTGTCCCAGTCTGTGAACCCTCACAGCCTGGGTGCAAGGCGTGTGGAGAGGCATTAATACTTCATAGAGAAGTGGGTGGAATTGTCCTTGTGGGCGGTTTCTCTAGGGGTATTAAGGCCTCGCCCTGTTACACATAACATCTACCATTTATAAATTCTACTTGGTTGGGTACAGGAGGAGAAGGAGTTGCTGAGGAGATTCCCTTACAGTGGGGGAAATTATACACTGTTGGCGACCTTGAAAGAACCTGAGGGTTACGGCGGCTGTGAGTTATAGTAGTGGGGACTCTGTGGAGTGTTTTATAATCCCCACTGTACTGATCGTAACAAAGTTGGCGATTTTGCCAGAATAACAGTCTAGTGAGCTGTAGCAGTTAACCGCAGCCGTGTGGCGTACGTAAACCATAACAGTGGCGACCTCGCCAGGATAAACCAAGTGCTTTATAGTGTGTAGTGTTATTGTGTGGGGTATTATTACTTATATTATTTTATTGTTTGTGAGAACGAGTCCCTGTGAGCACCATGGAGAGAGTTACTGGTCTTTTCACCCCACCAGTGGAGGGTGAGGATGCGAGTGTGAGCCGGCGAGACTCACCACGTGGGTATGATGAGTCGGTGGCCGCGCGTGGGGTCAGTGAGGACGCATTTACTACGTGTCATGATAACGCACGTGGCGGTCCCAGTGAAGGTGATGTGGGATATATTAGCCCTGGCAGAAGTATCGGAAGCAGGGAAGGCTCCCGACGATCTAGTCCAGCAAGCAGTATTGTTGATAGTGTCCAGTCAGCTGCCAGACTGGAGGAACTGTGATTGAAGCTGGAAATGAGGAAAATGGAGATAGAAGCAGAAGAGAGGCGAGAGTTGAAGAGATTAGCTGCAGAAAGGATACGAGAGTCAAACAGACTAGCTGCGGAGGAGAACCGAGAAATTCAGAGACTAGCAGCAGAGCAGGAGGCTAGAGAGGTGGAAGAGAGACGAGAGTTAAACAGACTAGCTGCAGAGAAGGAGGCTAGAGAGATGGAGAGAGAAAGGCCAGATAAAGATAGAGAGTTGGAGTGGGAGAGAACTCGCCATGCAGTAAGTACGCCTGGAGTTGTTGGTAGTGTAGGAGGAGGAGAACAGTGTGTTGAGCGTACGTTAGTTCAAAGTCTCCAGCTAGTCCCCGAATTTGATGAGGCTAAGGTGGCTGAATGGTTTGTCCGCTTCGAGAGGAAAGCCAAGGAGTTTGTTTGGTCTCGAGAGAGATGGGTAGGCTTGGTTGCGAATAAACTCAAGGAAAAGCCTTGAAGTTTATGATAAAATGTCAGCTGATGATCTGGATGATTATGAGGAGTTTAAGGCTGACATTTTGCGGGCATATGAGCTGCGACCAGAAGCCTATCGCTTGCAATTCAGAGGAAAGAGGAAGCGAGCAAGTGACTCCTACCTCGAGTGTGCTCGTTCACTGGAGCAAGTGTTTGAGAGGTGGATTGCGAGCGAGGGTGTTGACTCTCTCGAGGCTTTGAAGGAGTTAGTAGTTATGGAGCAGTTCATTAATATTGCTGATAAGGAGCTGGTACCTCTGTTGAGGGAGAAGAGGTTTAGGACTTTGAAGGAGGCTGCTACATGGGCTGATGATTATGTGTTGGCCCACCGTCCTGTGCAGCAGCCTGGGAGTTGGAGTCGTAAGGAAGGTGGTCCTAGGGGAGGCCCAGGGAGTGGTGGCAATTCTTCCTCGGGCTCTCCAGGCCACTTTAGGCGATATACTGGATTCGGCAGTAAGATGGGTTTGAAAGCCCCAGGCCCCCACCCTCCTTCTTCTGCGAAGGATGGGACGGCAGGGAAGGCGGCCCCTAGAACGCCCAAGTATGATTACCAGCCTGCGTGCTATCACTGCTGAGGGAAAGGGCATTTTAAGTTCAATTACCCAAAATTAGTAACAGCTGAAACTCCAAAGTCCTCGCAGAAACCATTTGCCTTGTTGGTGTGGCCTGACAAAGTTCGTGGTGATGAGTTGACTGCTCCTTCAGGCTTTAGAAGTGAGAAGGCACGGCGTGGACCTGAGTCGTGTTTGGAAGAGGGAGAGCAGGTTGGCCCCCCTGTCCCTCCCCCTGTTGCCTCGCCCGCTGTTGGTAAGGATAGTGATACGGGAGCACAGCAGTCAGTGTGCCGAAATGTCACTGGGAAGAAGGTGACATCTAGTAAGGCAGTGTTGTGTCGTGGACTTAACACTGTGGAGGAGTTCGTGACGGCTGAGGTGACGCTGTCATGTCCTCTTGTCACTGCTACGGCGCAGGTAGCAGTGGCAGACGAACTGCCAGTCGCAGGAGTGGACTTCCTGCTTGGGAATGATTTGGCTGGTGGTCGTGTATGGATCCCAACCTCTGATGAGGATGAGGTTGCTGAAGAGTCTGGGCCAGTGGTGCAAGACTCTGTGAATGTTGTTACCCGCTCTCAGGCCCGCCGGGCTGAGAGAGAGCCTGTTACTACCCAGGAGGCTGCTAGCAGCCAGGTGGGATTGACTCCAGATGGGAGTAGCAGTGCTGATGTGGTGGAGCCAGTGTTGGGCTCACCATTGAGTTCTGGTGTAGAGGCTGACGGTGACGGCGTGAGTCACTTGTTAATGCACCGGACTCGGCTTTGGGAGTTGTTGCTGAGAGTGAGGACGGAGTGTTGGGTGTAGCTGAGTTGTTTGATGGTTATCCTCACTCTGCAGAGCACTCCGGAAGGAGCACTCGTGCTGAGTTGCTTCCTGGTGTGGAGGCTGAGGGCTCTGATGTTCAGCACAGGCCCCAGCATGATGAGTCAGGCAGTTTGTTGGAAGTTGGCGCCCAGGGTGGGGAGACTTCCAGTTCTGCGGGGGAGTTGGAAGTTTCTCCCCCTGTAGAGCATCGTGGAGGCAGGGAGCGAGCTGTTCCCTTGCCTGGTGACTGCCTGGCTGGTGGTGATGATCCTTCTGAGGACTCACCGGATCACATGGCAAGAGCGGAGCAGCCTGGGCCAGCTCTCCGTCCTCGATGCCGTGTGGGACGTAGGGTTGCAGCGTTGCGTCCGCCGATCTGTGTGTGCTTTAGGATGCATTGTGGGTGTCCAGTGACGGGAGGTACCGCGTAAGTTTCTACGTATATTACTATGTACGCCTTTGATGATGTGACTTATGTGCAGAACATATTTATTGTGTGTGATTCATGATATCTGCTGTGGTTTATGTGTCTTGTGTTTAGCTTAGTTAGCAGTTGCTTGGGAGATACATGTAATCATCTAGGGGTTTGTTATTATGATAAGTGGCACTTGCAGGTTGAAACAACACAGCATTAAAGTTGCAACGTCCTGCCCGCTCTATCATTGGTCATCCTACATTTCAACGCGGCTCCAAGATGGATGGGAAGGACATACAGAAGGTGAAGGATGCACGCACGGTAGCCAAGAGGACATTCACGAGGAAATGCAAGCTTTTTGATGAAGCAGTTACTCGGCGTGACGCTAACGTTGTGTTAAGTGACATCTGTGCAGAGGTATGTGATGTGTTTACGAAAGTTGAACGATGTCACGAGGAATACGTGTCGATCCTCGTAAAAAATGGTGAGGAAGAAAGTGTCATTGCGGAAGCTGAACAATACATTGATGAACTAGAAAGGAGAAAGCTTGATTTGGTGGCCACTGAACGTAAATTGTGTTCAGGGAAGGATCCAGACAAAGATGGATTGCTTAAGGTGAAAAGTATTCAGCCTCCAGTGTTTAATGGGGAGATTAGGACCTACCCCACCTTCAAGGAAGACTATAAGAGATTGATGGAAAGTAGTTTTCGTAAAGACCCTTATGCTCTAAGGTCATGTCTGAGTGGTGCAGCACTCGATGCCGTCCAAGGAGTAGAGAATGATTATGACAAAATGTTCAACAGATTAGATGAAAAATTTGGAGATAATTGTAAATTAGTGGATACCCTGTTATGTGATTTGAAGTCAACCAAACCTATCAATGAAGGTGATATCAAAGGGTTCGTTAGGATGGTAGAAAAGTTTGAAAGATGCTGGCTTGACATGAGAAGGATGAATCTAGAGAGAGAATGAACACTGTAAACATGGTGAGCTTTGTGGAGAGAATTATGCCTGGCACACAGAGACGTGAGTGGGTTATTTGGTCTGAGAAATATAGAAATTCCACAGATCTTTTTGAAAGATTAATGGAGTTTTTACTCAGGGAAAAAAGGGTACTTGAGTATATGGATTCAAGCGTAAGATGTAATGCAAGCAACAAAATTTGTCATAATGCCATTAGTCAGGTAGATAAAGAAGGAAGTGATGGTGGCATGACATCTATTATCAAGAAACTCCAGGAAGATCAGAATGAAATGAAGCAATGCTTGAATCAATTAACACAGTCCATACGTGATCTAGGATTGGGAAAGGGTGATTCAGAGCAGTCTCAATATCAGGGTATTAAGTGTTGGCTACATGATTCTTACTCCCACAGCATACATAATTGTAATGAGTTCGTGGGAATGAGCAATAGTGATAAAGTGGAAGTAGTGAAGAGAAATCGGATTTGTTTCAGTTGTCTAAAGGGGAGTCATATGTCAAAGAAGTGCTGGTCGAAGAGACCATGTAATATTGTCTCGGATGGACAAAGGTGTGGCAAGGACCACCATCCCTTACTTCATGAAGCCTATATTGAGGGGCTAATGTTCCACATGACACTGACGGGAAAATTGGAAAGTAGAGTAAGAGACAGGACACTGTTGATGATGAACAAATTGTATTCCACCAACTGTTCCACACCTTTGAACACACTTTGGGATCCTGGAAGTGACATAACTTTGGTGAGATTTGACGCAGCGTCTAGATTGGGCCTCACCGGTAAAGAAGTAACTCTGTCAGTCACTAAGGTTGGTGGGAGAACCGAACGGCTGCATAGTCGAGAATATATCATCCCCCTTAAGGATTTGGATGGGAAAATTTGGCGTATTACTGCATACGGTATTGAGAGCATAACATCAACCGTTTGTAAGGTAGACTTAACTGAAGTGACGAAATTATTTGAAGGCGTTTCCGTTACTGATCTTGACATGCCAGAGGGCGACATTGATTTATTAATAGGTACGGACTGGTGTAACCTAATGCCTGAGGTTATATCGTCTGTGGGTACCTTACAGCTTATGCGGAGTATGTTCGGGTACTGCATTCGTGGGTCACACCCTTTGATCAAGTTCCATAAACCAGGGAGCAATGTTTTTGGAGTCAGGATTAGTCATATTGCTTGTTCCAGGAACCTTAGTGAGTTAAGAGAGGAAGATAACTAAGTTGAAGATGAATTTAGAGAAGTTTTTTGAAATTGAAGGTTTAGGTACTTATTGTGTCCCCAAATGTGGAGGTTGTAAATGTGGTTCATGTACCCCAGGAGACAAAAATTACAACCTTAAGGAAGAGAGAGAGTTGGCATTGATTAGCGCAGGTCTGAACCATGATCCTGATGAAAAATGTTGGACTGTCAAATATCCTTGGATTAGAGAGCCTGAAGATTTACCTAATAATGTATCTGTTGCTGTTGCTCGTTTGAAGTCAACTGAAAAAAGACTCAGTAAATTGGGGACGCACTATTGTGGATTATATAATGACCAAATCCAGGATATGGTGAACAGAGGGGTTGCCAGAAGGTTATCCATCAAGGAGTTGAACAACTATGAAGGACCAGTACATTATATTCATCATCATGAAGTCCTCAAACCTAGCTCCAGTTCAACTCCCCTTCGCATTGTGTTCAACTCCTCAGCCTCCTACATGGGCCATATATTGAACGATTATTGGGCCAAAGGTCCAGATGTCCTGAACAGTTTATTAGGCATCCTCATAAGGTTTCGTCAGGGAAAGTTTGCTGTTACAGGTGACATTTCTAAGATGTATAACTCTGTGAAAATGGGAACTTTGGATCAACATACCCATAGGTTTCTTTGGCGGAATATGGACAACGAAAGACCACCTGACCATTACATCATGACTGCAGTAACTTTCGGTGATAAACCCAGTGGTGTCATTGCTATGACAGCCCTAAAGAAGACCGTGGAGATGTATGAAACAAAGTTTCCTAAAGTTAAAGATGTTGTAACCAAAAACTCATATGTAGATGACATTGTGCACAGTTGTGATGATATGCATGAAGCTCGACAATTAGTCAGTGATATTGATCTAGTTTTGAGCCAAGGAGGTTTTAAAATCAAGCAGTGGATTATGGCTGGTGACGAACTGAGTGACACAGATTTGGGTCTCCTAGATAGTCATGAGCAACGGATTTTTGGTCTAAAGTGGGACCCTAGGGAAGATACATTTGGATACAGGGTCACGTTGAATTTTTCAAAGAAGTTCAGGAATGTACGAGAAGGTCCCTGCTTAACTAAATCAAATTTGGAGAGTCAAATACCTAAGACTTTAACTAAGAGAGTAGTACTAAGCCAAGTTTCAACTGTGTATGACCCGTTGGGTTTAATTGTCCCTTTACATTGATCCCAAAATTGTTGATGAGGGAAATTGTTACCAGTGAAAAAAATGCAGGTGCTGCATACGGATGGGATGATGTGCTACCAGACAGATTGAAGGAAAAATGGGTCAAGCTCTTCCACGAAATGTATGAATTAGAGTCTGTAACTTTTGCTAGGTGTGTCAAGCCTAACAATGCAGTAGGAGACCCGGTCCTTGTAATTTTCTCGGATGGTAGCTCACTCGCTTATGGTGCATGTGCATACATCAGGTGGGAGTTGGATGACGGGCGCTTTGAGTCACGCCTAATTATGGCAAAAAATCGTATAGCTCCTGTCAAGCAGATAACGATACCTCGTTTAGAGTTGTGTGGTGCAGTGTTGTCATGCCGTTTACGTCTCACTATTGAAAAGGAATCTGATTGGAAATTTCAGTCTGTCTTGCACATAGTTGACTCATCCATCGTAAGAGCTCAAATTCAAAAGGAATCTTATGGTTTCGGTACTTTTGTGGCTAACAGAGTTGCTGAAATTCAGATGAAGACAGATCCTAATGACTGGTGGTGGGTAAAAACTAGTGAAAATCCAGCTGACCTAACAACTAGGCCTTGTCATCCTAACTACCTACGCAGCAATTCCTTGTGGCAGAAAGGACCGGATTTCCTTTCAGACAGGATCTCTGAATGGCCAATCAGTAAGTTGTGTAATGAAGATCTACCTGACAGAGTAGGTGTCACTTTGATGTGTGAAGCTGCCACGGTACAGGAGTCAGATTCTACCCTCATAAAGATAGAAAGGTATAGTAGCTACAACAAACTGCTACGAGTGACGGCACGGGTAATCGCAGCAGCAAAGACGAGGTCCTTTAAGGCTGCTTTGTGTCAACCCACTACGGACGGACTTAGAGATGCCGAAAATATCTCGTCCGAGTAGAGCAGAAGGCTTTGCAACCCAACTGGAAGCATGACTATCAGAGACTAGGAGTTAACATGAACAGTGAAGGTATTATACTGGTAGGTGAAAGAATGTCTCGTTGGCTTAAAGAAAATTGGAACATGGATCTCTTTATCCTCATGCCCTCAAACAGTAAGGTTGTTAAACTGTATATCAAACATCTACATGAGATCGATCATGGAGGAATAGAGAAAACGTTAGCCAAATTGCAACACAAGTTTTGGACCCCAGGTGCACGACGCCTAATAAAGAATATTAAGAGGCAATGTATTATCTGTAGAAAGTTAGAAACAGTGACTGTTGAACAGAGAATGGGTGAATTATGCTCTGAGAGACTAAAACCTGCCCCTCCATTCTATTACACTTCGTTAGACTTATTTGGGCCATTTGCTATCAAGGACACAGTTAAAAGGCGTACTGTTGGTAAAGCATATGGTATCATTTTCAGTTGTCTTGTGACCCGTGCAGTGTACTTGGATTTGGCAGACAGATATAACACTGAAAGTTTTCTGACTGTATTCAGACGATTTGTAGCCATAAGAGGATATCCTCATACTATACATTCAGATTCAGGTACTCAATTAGTTGCAGCAAGTAAGGAACTGAAACTGATTAGGCAAAATTGGAATGTACCAGAGATCATGAATTCCAGTGTCAACAAGGGCACCACATGGGTATTCAATAAATCAGCTGAGGCCCCCTGGCAAAATGGTTGCAGTGAAGCCTTAATAAGATCAGTGAAACGGGCTTTAGCTATTGCTATTAGTGATTCTAGACTGACTTTTGGGGAACTGCAGACTGTCTTATTTGAAACAGCAAATCTTCTGAATGATAGGCCCATTGGTATGAAGCCTGGCATTGATGTTGAGATGGGGTTGTATTTGTGCCCTAATGATTTATTATTGGGCAGGACTAATAACAGTGCGCCTGCAGGGACAATGATGCAGGAACCTCAAAGTAGTAAGTGCAGACTGATGTTCATGGATGAGATCGTGAATAGTTTTTGGAGGAAGTGGCACAGAGACTATTTCCCAACTCTCATAGTAAGACAAAAGTGGCACGTTGACAAAAGAAATGTAAAACCAGGCGACATAGTCCTTCTTCAAGACAAAGATGCAATTAGAGGGCAGTGGAGACTTGCTCAAGTAAAATCAGTAATGCCAAGTAGAGATGAGAGAGTAAGAGATGTAATTGTTCGGTATAAAATCAGAAGACCCGGACGTACATACAAGGGCCAAGAGGATGTTTGTGTTAGCAGATCGGTGCACAAATTAGTTGTAGTACTCCCAGTGGAAGAGATGACTTAATCGGGGAGTGTATCATGAATCACGATTAATTGGGATACTTAGCGGTAGTTGTGGTCGTTCGTTTTCGCCCGGGTTCGGGACGGTCCTGTGTATTATTAAGTTTTCTTGTTTCATGTATTTTGTAAGTATATTTCTCTGTTATATTAATAAAAATGTATGTATTGTATTTTTTGTATGTTACTTGAGTGAGGATTTACATTAGTTACGGAGGTGAGGTCTTTCATGGGTTCACTCTGGGTGGCCAGTCGTGACGTGGCCAGGGTTTGTCGACACGCAGGCGGTGCCGGCTGTGTGAGGTGCCCGTGCTCCTGGGTCGGCCTTGTAAGGATTTACACGGTGACGGCTGCGATACTGGGAGTAGGTGGTGGAATGCCGGTGACCGACGTTGTTATCGCCAAGGGTTGTGCAGGGTCCGCCGATCTGTGTGTGCTTTAGGATGCATTGTGGGTGTCCAGTGACGGGAGGTACCGCGTAAGTTTCTACGTATATTACTATGTACGCCTTTGATGATGTGACTTATGTGCAGAACATATTTATTGTGTGTGATTCATGATATCTGCTGTGGTTTATGTGTCTTGTGTTTAGCTTAGTTAGCAGTTGCTTGGGAGATACATGTAATCATCTAGGGTTTGTTATTATGATAAGTGGCACTTGCAGGTTGAAACAACACAGCATTAAAGTTGCAACGTCCTGCCCGCTCTATCATTGGTCATCCTACTGGTGGCCCAGCATGTCTGGAGAAGTAGCCACGATTCTTAAGTGCTGCCACACTTGTCAAGTGGTGGGCAAGCCTAATCAGACACCCCCTGTGGCACCACTCAACCCCATCCCTGCTGTTGATCCTCCCTTCACGAGGGTTTTGATTGATATAGTAGGTCCTCTGCCTACTACCAGGGCTGGTCACAAGTATTTGTTGACCATAATGGATGTTACCACGCGGTACCCTGAAGCAATTCCCCTGAGAAGCACTCACTCTAAGGTGGTGCTGAAGGCTTTGTTAACCTTCTTTACACACTTTGGATTGCCAGCAGAGCTGCAGTCCGATCAGGGGACCAACTTTACTTCAAAGTTGTTTAAAGATACGATGACTGCGTGGGGGATCAAGCATATTATGTCCAGTGCTTATCATCCGCAGTCTCAGGGAGCCCTGGAGAGACATCATCAAACTCTCAAGACCATGCTCAAGAGTTTCTGCATGGAGAGAGATAAGGATTGGGACGAGGGTGTCCCTTTTGTCTTATTTGCGGTGAGAGAAGCACCCACTGAGTCCTTGGGTTTCTCACCCAATCAGTTAGTGTTTGGACACCGAGTGCGTGGACCGCTCGACGTAGTTCGGGAGGCTTGGTGTCAGCCGTCGCCTGAGCGCCCTGTCTCACTGCTTAAGAGCCTAATGAACAGTCGAGAAAGATTAGCCAAGGCATTAGAGGTTGCGCAGGCCCACCTGTATAAGGCCCAGCAGAGTATGAAGGGGTATTATGACCGAAGGGCCGAGTATCGGAGTTTTGCCCCTGGAGATGAAGTGCTTGTGTCCTGACCGGCGCAAGAGGGCTCAGCTGTGTCACGTTAACATGCTGAAGCCCTATTTTCGTTCTACTAGCCAGAAGGGCTCTTTTAGTTCTGCCATGCAAGAGGCATCTTCAGTTTTATTTTTCTGCCGGGAGGGAGAGGCTCCAGAAGTTATTGGGCCTGAACCTGTTGTTCCTACAGGGCATTGGGAACGGAATAGCCTCCATCTCTTGAAAAAGAAGGTTGAACATTTAGGGGATCAGCAAGATGAGTTGCTTCGGCGGCTGAGAAAGTACTCCTCTGTGTTTAGCAGTGTTCCGGGCAGGACACAGTCGATAGAACACGATATTGATGTTGGGGACGCAGAGCCTGTCAAACTGCCCCCCTACCGAGTAAATCCTATGAAAGCAAGCACTGGTGGATAAGGAGTTGGAGTACATGCTTGAGCATGGGCTCATTACTCGGACTTACAGTCAATGGAGTTCCCCAGTCACCCTGCAGCCTAAGCCTGACGGCAAGGTTTTGTATTGACTTCAGGCGGGTTAATGCTCTAACCAAAGCAGACACTTATCCCTTGCCCCGTGTAGATGACTCTGTGGACCGAATCGGGTCAGCTACTTTTATCACCAAAGTGGACCTTGTCAAGGGGTACTGGCAGGTCCCATTGACGGAGCGGGCTAAGGAGATAGCGAGTTTTGTGGCCAACGGCGCTGTCTATCAGTGCCAAGTGATGCCTTATGGGCTGCGAAATGCCCCAGCCACATTTCAGCGTCTCATGGACCGAGTTACTGATGGTCTGACTCACTGTGTAGTATACATTGATGACGTGGTCATCTATGACACAACATGGGCTGAGCATCTGACTAATGTAGAAGTCCTCTTTGCACGACTCCAGGAAGCGGGATTAGTTGTCAACTTGGAGAAGTGTGAATTTGTACAAGCTCGGGTGCAATACCTGGGTTACCGAGTGGGCCATGGCGACATCACTCCTCCTGAGGCCAAAGTAGAAGCGATCAGGCGGGTTCCCCGCACCGACCTGTCGCCGTGCCTTGCAGAGATTCTTAGGAGTGGTAGGTTACTACCGTCGTTTTGTACCGGGGTATTCGACCCTCCTGGCACCTCTTACAGATCTCTTGCAGAAGGGTAAGAAGTGGGTCTGGAGTGAAGACGGTGAGAGCGCCTTCCACCGAGTTAAGACCATTTTATGCGAGATGCCAGTGCTCCAGGCCCCTGACTTCAGAAAAAGTTTTGCTCTCGCAGTAGATGCCAGTCAGGTGGGAGTAGGCGCAGTTTTATTTACTCCCGCCCAGAAGAACTATTCAGTCATTGAGCAAGAGCTGCTTGCCATTTTGCTAGCCTTGCAGCATTTTGAAATTTACATCCCCAGTTATGGGCCCCAAGTAGTCATCTATTCAGATCATAGCCCCCTTCAGTTCTTAGAACAGTTTAAATTTAAAAATCAGCGTTTAACTCACTGGAGTCTTCTACTCCAGGAGTACAATATCATTGTCAGACATATAAAAGGAGCAGACAACATAGTGGCTGGATTGTCTGTCCCGGGGCCATTCCCTTTAATCAGTTCCATGCCCTTTAAAAAATTTTGTAAATGTTTTGTTTCCAAAATTTTTTCTTTTAAGGGAGGGCGTGTGATGAGGACCGTCTTAACCCCCTTTAATTTATTATTTCATTATGTGTGAAGCCTATGGCCACCCATCGCGGGCCCCTGGGGCTGTTCTGCTGAGCAGACGACCCGCCACCCTCTCGTTGTTTCCACCATTTTGTTGTGTCTGCGAGCCTCACTACCGGCCAGTCTTCAGCGGAGTTAACACGTACGTTCTCGGCACAGGAAGAGACACGTGTGGCTGGACTAAGCTTTACAAGTACTCATTAGTCATTGGTCTGGGAGTTGTGCCCTCCCTTGAGTAGCTGGCTTGCTACTGGGTAGACCATGACCGTTAGAGCAACGGGCTTGTTGCTCTGGGAGAGGTGTAGTAGGTTTGGCTGCACTTCTGTTTTGCGTCCGTCCGGTAGTGTGGCGGCAACGCGTGGGAGAGACGCGGCCTTGTCTCGTCCTGTTTGTTTTGTTGGTGGCCGTGGTCACCAGTGGGGTTTGGTGGGCGGCTGTGTGCCCCACCATCTTTTGCATAGTTTCAGAAGTATACTGTATTGTAGTGGTAGTAGCCACGCACACTATTGAATGCTGAGAGGCTTCATGTCGGCCAGTGGTGCGTAGTTGTCGTCCGCCAGACTTGTCTGCGACGAGTATTTGGACTCGTGTATAGCTGGTGTCACCCGTAGGTGGTGTCTGGGCTTGTGTGTACATCACCGGATGTGCTGTACACATCATATATTGCAGTAGTAGTAGGCTAGGGAAGTCAGTCTGACAGGTTTTAGGAAGCACTTGTTGTTGTAAGATAATATAGTAATATATACTGCACGTTTTGTCCCAGTCTGTGAACCCTCACAGCCTGGGTGCAAGGCGTGGAGAGGCATTAATACTTCATAGAGAAGTGGGTGGAATTGTCCTTGTGGGCGGTTTCTCTAGGGGGTATTAAGGCCTCGCCCTGTTACACATAACATCTACCATTTATAAATTCTACTTGGTTGGGTGCAGGAGGAGAAGGAGTTGCTGAGGAGATTCCCTTACAGTGGGGGAAATTATACACTGTTGGCGACCTTGAATGAACCTGAGGGTTACGGCGGCTGTGAGTTATAGTAGTGGGGACTCTGTGGAGTGTTTTATAATCCCCACTGTACTGATCGTTACAAAGTTGGCGATTTTGCCAGAATAACAGTCTAGTGAGCTGTAGCAGTTAACCGCAGCCGTGTGGCGTACGTAAATCATAAAAAAAAAAAAAAAAAATATATATATATATATATATATATATATATATATATATATATATATATATATATATATATACTCACCTAATTCTTTGTCGTGATTCAGAGTTGTACAAAGCAGATGGGATCATATTGATGATGAAGACTCGACCATGGCACAGATGAGGCTCATTAATTAGGTACCTGTCCACAGAAAACGTGGTTGTGGTCTTTGACATTAAAATTATGTTCATAGAGGTTCATCCTTAAGAATTCGATTGCAGTGCTTTACGTATTCTTAAATACTAACTTGTAAGGAAATTCCTCTGGAAGAATACGATGCGGCCGGAGGAAGCGAGTTCTCATGTTCAAATTTTGTGGTTTCTCCTCTTCTCCACCCAACTTCATCTCTTGGCTTGGTTCTCTTATCTGTCAGATAATAGTTTGCCGTTTTTATGAATAATGATTTAATCGTCTTTATGAATGCTTTAGGAAATAAAGCAGTGTTTTGAAAATAGATATTAGATATTCCATTGTCAGAATACTCACATTGTGCACAGTGAAAATGGAAGACGTCAGCTGGAGGAAAACCAGGCGTCCACAGTAAAAGGTAAAGATGAATATAATTACCACAGACAGGAACCTGGAAACAAACGCCGTCCTTGGCCGTGACAGCCTCATTTTAATGCAAACTGTAATGCAAGGGAGGGCTTCATAATTTCAATTCTTTACACATGGTTTCTCAAATAATGACAGTTATCTCAGTACCCTTCCCTGATTAACCCTATACATATCCATGCATATCCATCATAAAACCCTTACATCATATATATATATATATATATATATATATATATATATATATATATATATATATATATATATATATATATATAATTTATTTATTTATTTTATTTTTTTACGTAGGGAGGAGGGCCAACCAAGGGCAAAAAAAAGAAAGTTAAAAAAGGACCACGAGTGCTGGCTCTCAAAAAAGTGCAAAAAGTGCCAAAAACATCAGCGAAAATTAGGGGAGGAAATGCCTCAATACCTCCCTCTTAAAAGAAGACAAGTTGTAGGAATTCGGAAATACAGATGCAGGGAGGGAGTTCCAGAGTTTACCAGTGAAAGTGATGAATGATTGAGAGTACTGGTTAACCTTTGCATTAGTGAGTTGCACAAAATAGGGATGAGAGGAGGAAGAAAGCCTTGTCCAGCGAGGCCGCAGGAGAAGAGGAGGCATGCAGTTAGCAAGATCAGTAGAACCGTTACCATGAAAATAGCGATAAAAGATAGAAAGAGATGCAACATATCGGTGGTGAGAAAGAGGCTGAAGACAGTCAGTGAGAGGAGGAAGTTGATGAGACGAAGAGCTTTCGATTCCACCCTATCAAGCAAAACTATGTGACTG
>NC_059259.1:1043220-1045720 GCF_017591435.1 Portunus trituberculatus
TGCAACACTGGCGTCTGAAATTCAGTAAGGGTGAGTACAAAATCATACTCATCTGCCAATACTCATTCCCCCATTTTCATTTGTTCTTTTAACCATTCTTTCAACCTTTCTTTTATGTAATAACAAAAAAATGTTAGACAAAATTCATTTGTCTTGCGCTAGATGAAAATTACTTATACATATACAAAAAATATTTCATAAAAGAACGGTAAAAATATTGCGCCATCAACTCGAAACTTGAGCAACAAAAAAAAATAATATATTGCTCTTTCACCATTTCATGTTGTTCGCTTTACCACATGAAGATTAAGACGACCATCATTTAAAAATTGATTATGTTGGAATCCACAGTCCCGGTACTCCCACTGAGCAATGTTTCATTTACGATTTTTTTTTTTTTTAGTATAGAGGAGACGATTCACCGCCAAAAGGGCTGATTACGGAAAACCCATCTAGACTAGATGGGAAAGAAATAGCCTGAAAGACTTGTTATTCTTACCGTGCCTTAACACATTTTTTTTTTTTTATTCCACTGTGCGCTTTGGGCATTTTTATAGATGTCCATGTCTCCCCCAAAATTAAGGATAAAAAAAAAAGAGATGAAATTCATCTTTTTTATATTTCATAATAAAATATGTACGCATAGAATGCATAAATATTTTAATGGTGACTAACATCAAGAAACGAAACTCAGATATTTTACGGAATAACTTGTTCCATCGCCGACATGTCTTTCTTTTTTTTATGATTATCCACATCAATAAAGTAAACTCAGGCAATTTACTAAATGTTTTGATGCACCATTTATTACCTATACATGTTTGTATCATATACATGTTTGTATTATAATTATGCATAATATCATAAAACTTTAGATATTTTAATGCATGACATATATGATCATATATTTCTTATAACCATGCAAAATATCAATAAACTAAATCCAGGTTTTCTCCAATCTGGTTTCGACTCAAAATTTATTCTTTAACTAAATATATCTGCTATCTATCTCTTCCCTAACTCTTTCACTACTCAATTTCCAAAGTGGAACACATTCTGTCTCTCTATCCTTTCGCGGAAATTTCCATCCTTGCAGATTTCTATGTTCACCACCAGCTTTAGTTTTTCTTTCCGTTCACCAACCATCCTGGTGAGTTAACCTTCAACTTTGTTATCCTCCATCACCTAGAGCAGTGGTTCCCAAGCTTTTCCTGAGCCAGTGCCACTTCGAGGTCCCGTACAGACCCCCCACCAATGGGGGTCTGTACGGGAGGGGGAGAGGGCTACCCATGCTAGTAAGGTCGCCAGTGAGGGGCCAGACTAAATGGTTCCTACGTAGGCTGCCAGTGGACCAGCGGAGCCAACCGCTGGAGGGATCGCCCAATAGGGGCCGTCCTGTACTGGATGGTTGGGTGTCCAAGCTGGGATGCTTTGGGGGGGGGTCTCAGCTCTGTCGTGGACAAACATTCGTATCATGTGGGGCCTGTTTTTAAAACGACTGGTCCGCATGGGGACGAGGTATCCCGTCCATGGCAGCCAGCGCTCCCTCCCATTGTAGTCCCAGTAGGTGGTTTCCTTGCCCCTGGAGCCAATTTTTGTGTAACTGTTTTTATGGGAAAACACAAAAACATTCAGGTTCTCGTGAGGTGGCTGACCTGGCCCACGAGACGTCATCTTCAGGTCTGAGTGGAAGGAGGATTCCCTCCACAAGGGCCTCCCACAGCAGTCTCCTGTTCTGGGAGTTCTTCTGAGGGACGCATTTCTGCTGCATATGATTCTTTTGTAATGGTAAATGTTAATCCATCATTTTCCTATCATGCCTTGCACTCACTTCTCAAGGCGTATGGCACGGTTGTTCGCATTCGACTGGTTTATGATAAGGACTTTCCTTCTAACCGCTGCTATGTAACGTTTATGTCATGTGATGAAGCCCGTTTAGCTTATGAACATGTAGCATCTCTGCCCCTCGCCGGCCATGGCTTTAAAACTGAATTTCTCCAGTCACGTAATATTTCAGACAGTGACATGGATTACATCCCAAATGTTTTTGAAAACTATTTAGAGAATTCAGTTCCTGAGGTCCGCCAGATCCCGCCTTCACGTTGGTTTGTGGCCTACTACAAAAATGGGCGTGGAATTTCATCCATGCCTCCCGGTACCTGTCCAAAGAAATCGGCACGATTCCTTAAGGGTTGTTTCCCCCAAGGTTGGTCATTTTGGAAAGGAAAAGCAAAAGCTTCCGGGGTAACTTGAAGATCACTTAAAGGAGATTGCAGGGAAGTTTGAGATTCCCACAGAGGCTCCACCGGTACCGTTCAGGAAGAGTTCTTTAAGGAATTTTACATTAGTCGAGGTATAGGTAAGTAGGATCAGCCTGAATCTTCCAAAGGACGTATGGTGAAGTTTAGCCAGATGGTTAGAAAGACCTTGTTCGTGTGAAGAGGCAGTGTGTGAGCGAGCTATGCGAACATCTGCCTTTGGATGGAAAATGAATTTCCAG
>NC_059259.1:1053220-1075720 GCF_017591435.1 Portunus trituberculatus
ATGCTGTTACTCTGTCTTCTCCGTTGGGTTCCTCTTATCTGAATCTCATATATGTATCTTGTCCTATTTCTTCAATTCCTCCTCAGGATCCCCCAAAGTGGATGTGCCTCTGGCGTTTTGCCTCTGCCAGTTGGGGCTACCTGAGGAGGTTTATGCTGATTTTCACTGGAATGATTACTACTTCCGTCTGTGTGCTGAACGCATAACAGAGGTGATACTGTCTGGCATGGAGGCATACATTCATTATTCTTTTCTCAACCTAAACCTTCTAATTCTTAGTTTAACACAGCCTCTTCTCATGTTATACATGATAGAGATGTTGCCCCCATAACGTAAGTGAACTTTCTATCTCCTGAATGTCATGCATTTTATATTATGTCGATATAAAGTTGCAGAGAGAAGGATAGAAACCGTAGGAGGGGAATTTTAAAATCAAACCTTTGTGCCAGACTCTATCAAAGGCTGTTGTTACAATCTGGCGACAGCAAGTTTCGCTGAAATTTCTAAAAAGAGTATGACCAAGACTCAGAAAGGAATGCCAGATCAACACCAGTAGAGTTACCTTGACGGAAGCTATACTAGCCATTAAAAAGAAGATTGTGAAGTGACATGTTTAAGACTCTTTCTATTGAGGATAGATTCTAAAACATTAGACAAGGTAAAGACTAAACCTATAGGACGGTAGTTTAAGGGATTAGAACAGTCATCCTTTTTAAGAAAAGGTTGAATCTAGGCAAACGTCCAGCAAGAAAGAAAGGTTGAAGTCTATAAACGCAGTTGGTAAAGTTTGGCCAGGCAAGGTGCAAACACTGAAGCACAGTTTTTGAGAACAAGAGGAGGGATCCCATCAGATCCATAAACTTTCCAAGGTTTTACGAAGAACTTTGATCGAAAGCGTGAAATAGTCAGAGGGAGGAGGAAAGGGTGGGACAAGACCAAAATCATCCTCGATGGAACTCTTAGTAAAGATTTGAGAGAAGAGTTCTGCTTTAGAGACCGATGAGATTGTAGTGTTATATATATATATATATATATATATATATATATATATATATATATATATATATATATATATATATATAGTTTTAAGGTGGGGCCGATTAACAGTAGCAAGACAGCGTGGGGCAGGTAGCCAGGCCTCCTCAAAGTTCAGCACAGGCCTTCAGAGCTCACCACAGGCTTCCAGAGCTTACCATAGGCCTCCAGAACTCACCAAAGGCTTCCAAAGTTCACCATAGCCCTCCATAACTCACCATAGGTTTCCAGAGCTCACCATAGGCTTCCAGAACTCACCACAGGCCTTCAAAGCTCACCTCAGGCCTCTAGCTCTTAACGTACGGTGATCGTTTCGGGACGATTGTAGCGTTGCGTGCGGAGAGGCGGGAATCGTTCGGGGAATCATGATTTTTCAGCGCTAAACGTTTGAATCTCTTCCCGTCACTATTGGTCCTGGGGCAAGTGGAAGTCTCTGGCATCTTTTCTCGCTCGCCTCCTTGAGCCTTGAGACATATGTTCCCTCACAATAGGTCATCTTTTCCCATTTCGAGGCAACATCTGGCAATCCCCGTGACCCGGAGTTAGGAAACGGTACTCCGAGTGATGTTATGCCAGTGTTACTTGGTAATGACATTGAGGACTGGTGAAAGTGAAGACTCCAGTAGTGATTCTGATAGTGATCTGGGAGACAGAGACCAACCCTCACAGCGACGTTCATAAACCTCCTCACGTACTCCCTACGAGGAATGCGCTGGTGTGTGTCACCCATGGTTGCCTCTACAGGACTGTGCTTGTCAGCCAAGTCACGTCAGTCCCATTGCTAATAAGAGTTGCCACATTACAATTATTATAAAATCCACAATATATTTGTAATATGTGGTTTATTTTTATTTTCTGTTTTGAACATCATTTCATCTGAGTTCACATTTTCATGACATGAAAGTGCAAAAGTTCCTACTTTTACATCAAATTCATATGCCCAAATGGAGAGAGAGAGAGAGAGAGAGAGAGAGAGAGAGAGAGAGAGAGAGAGAGAGAGAGCACGATGTTATCTGAGCTTGGGGGTATTTCTTAGCGGCGGATTCTGCCATGAATTTTTTGCTCTGCAATAACGTTGGTGTGAGAGGTGATAACATGTTGAAAACTACATTGTTGTACTCAGAATAACACAAAGAAATATGCTTATATAAGAAAAAAAATATTTTTAGCATTTTTGACAGGTGTGATTTTTCCCCGCTGTAACAGACGGAAAATAAATCAATCCCCCGTACTTTAAGGGCTAGAGCTCACCACAGGCTTCCTCTGCAGCAGCCACGTCCCTCCCAATTCGTCTGTTTGTCCTTGTCTGGCTGGTTCGCGCACCAAACTGTCCTGCGTCCTATCCTTGCGCCAAAATTTTCCTGCACACTAGTAGCGTTATATTAGGCCCGTGCCCTCTCTGGCTTTACGTCTTTCACTGAACCCCTCCCCCTCTTTGTAACAGTATTATCATTATTATCATCAGTATTATTACTCTCTTATGATTACTAACATTCCCTTTTTTTCTTTATTTTTTTTCTTTTCGCTAAGGATTGTTTTCTTCATATTATGCCTAACTTCCCACCCAATTACTTTGTTCGTTAGATTGTTGCAATGGATAAATAAATTATATGTATGTGAGATTTGTAGATCTATGGTGATACAAAAATTTTTTTTTTCGGTACATATTTGTCTAAAATTAGTACTAACCTCTACTTTCGTATCGTATCTACCTGGCTGTGACTGCTTGTACGGACTACTTTGAAGGACATATGACAGTATGTGTCGCAGAATGATAACACTGTTAGCGTTTTCTTGAAAAATAATAATTAGATTCCTTTAGACACTCATATTTACCGATGTACGTAATTAGGTTAGGTTTAGTAACTGCCAAATAACAAGATAGTGATTTCCCACACAAGTGATGGTGGATTATTTTATTTTATTGTACACATATTACTTCACACAAGAATCACTCTCTTCAAATAAGCATAGGCTGCAAAATTCCAAGAAAGCCTATTTTATCTATCATTAGACTAAGTTTAGCTACACGTCAGGTACAATAGCTTGTGGCAGGCTACATGACCCTATGCAAACTTATGTGAGGTATGTTAAAAGAATAAATTATTTAGAACAGTAACGATAAAATAAATATGATACATAATGTGTAATTGTATGGCAAACACGAACAAATAGAACTTTGGCATATTTACCTAACAATAATATTTACTAGCTTCATTTCTCTCTTATTCCTCTGCCATTCCCCTACCAACATGAAAATGTAAATATAATAAAAAGAAGAATTTTGTTTATCATATGATCAGAGGGAAAAAAGTAAAAAAAAAAAAATATTAATTATTAATTAATTAATTAATTTAAAAAAAATTATTGCCTTCCTTTCCCTCTCAGCCATGTTGTCTCTTAACATGTTGCTCACCTCGGAAAGCACATGACTTGTCTCAGGCAGGGACGCGGATCACCTCATTATTTAGGTGAAGCAAACGCTTAAACCCTTCAATACGGTGACGCCTATGTAGGCGTCATGAAGCCCCAGTAGCATATACGGTGACGCCTACGTAGGCGTCATATTTCTTTTCTGAGCTTTCTTCTGTTCAGTTGTCCCGTATAGTGTGTTGGATACCAACTACACACGCCGTATGCTGTCCTTGAAATCCTAGTGCTCCTCCCACCATCCTTGTCTCCACCAATCACTAAAGATAAGCTACATGCGTCCCGCCTTGTGTCTAAAATTACCCAATGGCATAGACTGTTCCCATCTCTCTCTCTCTCTCTCTCTCTCTCTAAGTTACATGCCTTGTAACATTCGTGAAAACACACACACACACACGGTAGCTCAGTGGTTAGAGCGCTGGCTTCACAAGCCAGAGGACCGGGGTTCGATTCCCCGGCCGGGTGGAGATATTTGGGTGTGTCTCCTTTCACGTGTAGCCCCTGTTCACCTAGCAGAGAGTAGGTACGGGATGTAAATCGAGGAGTTGTGACCTTGTTGTCCCGGTGTGTGGTGTGTGCCTGGTCTCAGGCCTATCCGAAGATCGGAAATAATGAGCTCCGAGCTCGTTCCGTACACAGCGTCTGGCTGTCTCGTCAGAGACTGCAGCAGATCAAACAGTGAAACACACACAAAAACAACAAATTTCTAATCTCTCTCTCTCTCTCTCTCTCTCTCTCTCTCTCCGAAGATAGAAGCGTCCACTTTCCTCTTCGAAGGCGATATAGTGACTAAAAAATAGCAGCATAATACACAAAGACGACAAGTATGACAAGCTTGCACGAGTTTCCCGCGCACGGGCGCGCGGCACTACCACCCGTATATCATACAGGCAGGCTTTTTTAACATCCGGCGCGAAGGGGCTAAAAACACAGCACACCATAGGACAAGCTCAAGAATCTTAGCAACACAGGAACAACGTAAAAGTGTTATCATTCTCTTGTATGAAAAGGCGAAAGAATGATACTATGACTCACACCAAAGATTCTGTTAACTGCATGGGGACTATGCGTATTAATATTGGGGACCTGCGCCTTTTCTTTGTTTCGAAACTTTATATATATATATATATATATATATATATATATATATATATATATATATATATATATATATATATATATATACACCTATACCGCCTATTTTTAGAAAGAGAAAAAAACTGGTAAATGTTGCACTTTTTATTGTTATAGAGCTACAAAATGACAATGTGGAAAAAATAAAAAAAATATTTTCATATATATATATTTTCTTTTATAAAAGGGACAATTTTGTCCTTTCCGTCATGTGAGACTTTTTTTTTATTTTCTTCCTTTACAAAAAATAGCATATAAATGTAATAAGACCGACATGTGTGGACTACAACCATTCTGAAATACTTTATTCCATTTCATATATCAAAAATAAAATTACAATGAGCATTTTCTTATGCAAAATTAGTTCCTGGAAAATTAGTTCCTAGAAGGTTGTATAATGCCGCTTTATACTGAATAAAAAAAAATCATTACTGACATGATGATTAGCCTGTGTGGAAACTTAAGAAGCAATTTCTTTTTGTGTCACAGCACAAGTGTACTCTACATTTGATGCAATACATCTGTATTTTGCCATTGCACCCAGGCAATGTACATTTAGCTCTTTTTCCTGAGGAAGTGTGGAAAGTGGCCAATGTTATCTTTTCTTACTTTTTTTTTCTGGAATGCTCTTTGCTGCCCTTCCAAGACTCTTCTTTTTTCCTAAAAGCATTTTCTACAGGAATACTTGGTCTACCTCTTGTCACTCTCTTGTCACTGTTTTTCCTGCCAACATCAAAGAATTTGCTAACTTGAACTTAAATTCATACAGGGGATTCAGCTTTTTTAGGTTTAGAGCATCCAACTGTTTACAACTGCAAGATCAATGAGATGGAAAATAAATTTGTGATAGTATTTCTTTGATCAGAAATGCATCCTGTAATATGATATCATTTAGTTTATAGATCAACACCACTCATATGAATGTTGTATTCTTTTACTATGTTTGGCAGTGGGACTTCAACCTTTTCTTTGAATTTATTTTCATACCTTAGACATTTATCCATTGGGCTAGAGTTTAGAAATGAAGATGCTAAGTGGACCGACCTTTTGTCCATCCATTTCACAGCTGTTATTTTTGTGTCCTCAACCTGAGTTTCCCACTCATCATGAGAGCCACGACCATGCACTGTGAGTTGTTTGTCTGTTTTGAAGGTTAGATTGTGCAGTCTTTGTGGCTGGACAGTACCACAACACCATATACCTCTAGTGGCTAGGTGTTCAATTAGATCCAAACAGGTAAACCAGTTATCAAAAAAAAAAAGTGTGGTTTTTGAAAGAAGGGATGCTTTCAGCTAGTTGAAGGACTGCAGTCTTTGTGGCTGGACAGTGCCACAACACCATGTACCTCTAGTGGCTAGATGTTCAATTAGATCCAAACAGGTAAACCAGTTATAAAAAAAAAATGTTTGTGGTTTTTGAAAGAAGGGATGCTTTCAGCTAGTTGAAGGCTTTAGGTCAGGGACGTTTGGATTGTCCACTGGGTTTATCTTACCAGTATGTGGGAAAAAATCATATACAAAACCCTTATGATCTGCTAAAACAAACAGCTTATATCCCCACTTGTGGGGTTTCTTCATCTATGTCACTTGTGGCAAGGTAGTCGTGAGGTTGCCGATCATTACTCCCATAAAACATCCGAGATGTTATTGATGAGGATGTACCTGCAATACAAACATAATATTAGCAACAAAAAGTACATTTCATGAAGTTACTCTATGCCACACATTGTCATATATATCAGCCATGTGCCGAAGGAGACATATTTGGCACTTATATATTATTGAACACAAAATTCTTATATTGAGAGTTTCAGGTAGAATTGGTACATCTAGCAACTTCAGAATATTTCAGTATATACATATATTTTTTATAGATAGTTTCATTACCTGCTGCAGCATCCATACCCATTGAAAACAGAAGTAGGCAGCATAAAACTCCACGCCCCCACTCGGCGTGAAAGCTTTGTTGATACTGACGCCTTCCTTCCCTCAGTTGCCATGTATCACTTCACAAACAACGGGGTGAAGGTGCCAGATATGTCCAGTCCGGCGTATGAGATGAAATGAGCGGAAATTCCCCATAGAAATTAAGGGAGATAAAAGGGGACAAATTTGTCAACGTAGGCGGTAAAGGGATATATATATATATATATATATATATATATATATATATATATATATATATATATATATATATATATAATCAAACACGTATACTGTCGATGGCCTTCCGGAGAGAACGCCCATCACCTACATGGAAGGCACCATATCAGCCAGTGAGCCATCCTGGCCCCGAAAGGTAATCTTTCAAGCACAGTGGTAATCAATTTGTTCAACTAAGGCAGTTAGCTCTCCACAGAGCCTCACTTTACTGTGAAGACAGAGGAGCAGAGTATAATGATTATACTCTGCCCCTCAGTCTTATAGTAAAGTGAGGCTTTGTGGAGTACTAACAGTTTTAGTAACTTAGGTAAACAAATTGCTCACCGCTGAGCTTGAATGGTACCTTTTTGTGGGCAGGATGGCTCACTGGCTGAGGTGGTGCCTCCCATGTAGGTGATGGGCGTTCGCGCCCACGCCGGGGTACACACACACACACACACACACACACACACACACACACACACACACACACACATATATATATATATATATATATATATATATATATATATATATATATATATAGAGAGAGAGAGAGAGAGAGAGAGAGAGAGAGAGAGAGAGAGAGAGAGAGAGATAGATAGATCACAGACTCCGTATACTTGACGAGTGTCACCGGAAAAGCCTAAAGGTTAAGCGGGAAAAGTTTCAAAACAAAGGCGTTCGGACTTGTATGTAGATCCCCAGTATTAGTGGGCATGGTCCCATGCAGTTAACACAATCTATGATATGGGTCATAGTTTTATTTTACTCTTGCGCCTGTATAATATATATATATATATATATATATATATATATATATATATATATATATATATATATATATATATATATATATATATATATATATATATATGGTAGTGTAGCCAGGGAGTAAATTTTGTCTTGTAGACGGTGCTAAAGGCATGAGCAACTTCAGCATCATTAAGTTTTTGCTTTGTCTTTTCTATTTGTCTAATTATTTCTCTTGAACAGTATGAGCCCCGATGAGCTGTCCAAAAGTAGACTCTAACAACGTTTTGTTCCTCTTCAGGGAACATCTTCAGGTAGATTTTTTTTTCTTTTTTTATTAGAAGATAAGCACAAGAGGCAAGACTGAAAATATGAAAGACAGTAGGAGTGGAAAGTTGGCAGTCCGCCTTGCTGATGTTTGGGTGTTTTTTGTGCAAGTATATTGTTTGTATGTTTTGTTTATATATATATATATATATATATATATATATATATATATATATATATATATATATATATATATAAACAAAACATACAAACAAAATACTTGCACAAAAAACACCCAAACATCAGCAAGGTGGACTGCCAACTTTCCACTCCTACTGTCTTTCATATTTTCAGTCTTGCCTCTTGTGCTTATCTTCTAATAAAAAAAAAATCTACCTGAAGATGTTCCCTGAAGAGGAACAAAACGTTGTTAGAGTCTACTTTTGGACAGCTCATCGGGGCTCATACTGTTCAAGAGAAACAATTAGACAAATAGAAAAGACAAAGCAAAAACTTAATGATGAATATTTTTTTTTTTTTCGTCTCATCAACTCTGACTGTTTTCAGCCTCTCTCACCGCCTAAATGTTGCATCCCTTTCTATCTTTTTATCGCTATTTTCATGCCAATGCTCTACTGATCTTGCTAAGTGCATGCCTCCCCTCCTCCTGCGGCCTCGCTGTGCAAGGTTTTATTCTTCCTCTCATCCTTATTCTGGCCAGTTATCTAATACAAGAGTTAACCAGTATTCTCAATTATTCATACCTTTCTCTGGTACCTGCCTCTGTATTTCCATCTTCCTACCAATTTGACCTCTTTTTAAGAGGGAGGTTTGAAGACATTAGTCTCATACTTTCGTCTAATTATTTACTAGTCATTCTCTTAGTGAGCTTGCATTCAAGTGGGTCTTTTTTATCGATATATATATATATATATATATATATATATATATATATATATATATATATATATATATATATATATATATATATATATATATATATATATATATATATATATATATATATATATATATATATATATATATATATATATATATATATATATATATATATATATATATATATATATATATATATATATATATATATATATATATATATATATTATGGCGAATCCATGTCTCCACATAGGACAGCGAACCATCCCGTGAGTGGGTTCGCTAATCTTCACATGATCCAAACAATATATAATATATATATATATATATATATATATATATATATATATATATATATATATATATTGTTTGGATCATGTGAAGGTTAGCGAACTCACTCACGGCATGGTTCGCTGTCCTTTATGTGGAGACATATGGATTCGCCACTTTTTTTATATAAGAATAATAGTGTTTTGTTTTGACATGAAAACTTCGGTACTTCGGTACCACACATTTCAATAACTGACCAAATTCTAAAGCTTCTGTTCACTAGTTAACCATTACGAATCCTCACTAGTTTTATTGTGTTCCCTTTTCTCGACATGAGGATCATTAGGTATGCTGTTCTTACCATTTAGATGTTGGGTTCGCTAATCTTGACATAATCCTATTATTCTTTACTTAAACAATTATGAGTTTGCTTTTGAAGTGATCGCGTTTTATAGTTGTTTATTGGGCTACGTTTTCATGTATTAAACTTTAGTTTTTTTTCGTGCTTTTCAGCTGTGTGATATTTATGTGTGGTCATCTGTCTACATAATGACGAACAACAAAATGGCTGATTACTAAAGAAAGAGGTTATAACAGATTTATGAAAGCACATCTGGAAACTCTAACTTATGGCGATGTACCTCTTGCTTGTATGCAAATTTATATTCTACGCTCTTAAGATAAGAAAATAACAAAATGAGGGCAGGTTCTAAAGGTCCTCAGGACCTATACATGGCAAAACCAAGGTTGTTCTGATAGATTCTAGATTATGCTATATTTTTCTGATCGAAATTTAGGTTAAAAGATATACGTACATTAGAATCAGTGAAGTGTAAAATTACTAAAAGGAAACAATGGGATGAAGAATAAACCCTACGAAGCGACATTGAAGCAATTAAACTTGCACTTCTTAGAACAGTGGTTCCCAATCTGTTGTACGCATATCACTAGTGGTACGCGAATGACTTCTAGGTGGTACATGACCACTTTCGGGAATATTTGAGATTATTAGCTAAATCAAATTATATCAATTCATTTTCAGAAAAATTATTATTGACTTACAAAAGATAATATAGCATTGATCAGCTGGTGGAGAAGAAACAAATACAACCCTCGCATTAGACTGAGTTGTGTTCCTTTTTGTTAGTTCATTGGTGTATTCTACTTGTGAATAAATTGATATTTGCTGGAATTGAGTTTTTGTCGACCCAGGTGGTACGTGTGGAATGTACGGGACCTCTAAGTGGAACTCCCTCAGGAAAAGTTTAGAAACCTCTACCTTAGAAAGACATTGGTTAGAGGGGACTTGTAAATTTCAAAATCATGTTATTCATCTCTCATCCCTTTTGTTTTTCCTTTGTTATTAATTTTACTGGTAAATTTCTTTCATTCAAATAGCATTTTATTCAGGAAGGATTGCAGAATAAGGTTTACACATTTGCTTTTCTTATATATAATAGTAAAACATATTTTTTTATAGGTTGATGAAAAAATAAATAAATTTTTGCACTTAAATAATTTATCAGGAATGAAATTCAGTTTCAAACAATAATTTCTTATGTAATTGATTTTTATTTTACACATTTTGATAAGCTGCAATAGGATATATATATATATATATATATATATATATATATATATATATATATATATATATATATATATATATATATATATAGATAGATAGATAGATAGATAGATAGATAGATAGATAGATAGATAGATAGATAGATAGATAGATAGATAGATAGATAGATAGATAGATAGATAGGTGTGTGTGTGTGTGTGTGTGTATCTGTGTACTAAGAAGTACAAGAGAGGATCTAGTTTTCATACAGCAAAACTGAATGATAGCAATGCGCGTCAATTTTGTATACATAGCTCGTTCTGCACAAACTAAACTCGTCAGCCATAAATAATACCCACACCAAACTCGCAATTTACGCTATGTTTGTAAGGAATGAGCATGCAATACACACATCAAAACCCTTCGGAAGCACGCAAAAATTGCTGTTTTACACAAGCAAAGCTTGAAATGCGCACGCAGCTCACATGTCGAAAGAAAGTTTTTGGATATTCATTAACTCGATGCAGTACGTAATAACACGATGGAAACTTGCTGCTAACACGTTATGGAATCGCTGTACACTCAATAGATAAGGTAAAGAGTTCGACATGTGCCGACGTGCTAAGCAAAATTAGCACATTGTTCATCATATGTTGTTCAACACGTCGTAGTGTGACTGAGCCCTTACATTGCCTCTTTAAAATTCCGCGTCCCTCACAGCACGATGAGAGGCGAATGCCGCACGATTGAACATGACTTGCACTTTTTGCACGATGACCAGTAAATCCCACAGCTAATGACAGCCGCCAGACCATCACACGACAGCTGGCAGCTGGGCACACTATATTACTTATATCATAACGAGCATAGGAAAACCATGTGATGATATACCGTGCTGGTCTCAATAATTTTTCACAATTCAAGTACGACACTAGCACGATGGTCACACTACCCACACGATGAAGATAAGATGTTACTCGAAGGTACATTAATAACAGTATGATATTCAATGTCAACAGACAACCACAAGACGACAAATGAACGAATTGCACGAATGGCACCCGATAAACACGAGCGCGACACGTTTTTTTTTTTTTTTTTCTGGAGATAACGGTTGTACAATTATAATTGTGGATCCACACCACAGTTTCACAGCAGCATCTACCGACGCCACAGCGTCGCATCCCATGCAACATGACCCTTCCCACACCACTCCCTGCAGGACATGCCTGACTGACCACATGGCTTTTCACACGGCCCCCCAGCAGAACACCGATGAGAACTACATGGACGAACTTTAAAAAAATATTCTGCGGATCAACAACCACAAGATTCAACTTTATTTTAACCCATCTGCCTAACAATGACCAACAACAAGCGAAGAGGAAGGCCCATAGGCGGTTTGTTATGTCGTGGATTGCGTAATGGGAACATAATGGCCACTACCACCAACTTTTACCACACCGCTAAGAACATGACCCTGATTCCTACAAATATTACATGCAGGTTGACCACGTCATGTTCAACGAAATTTTGCTGTGAATTACACCACGAATAAGTAGATAGAACACAAACTGAAGAAAGATACTGTAACCGGAGCTACATTTGGCCATTACACTTTACGTCAAAGTCATAGGGGAAGCCTACAAAACCTTCATTGAGTTATCGTGTTTATCGTTTTATTATCGTCCAACACTCGATTTGCAAATGTGATTGACACATTTGTAAATGTGTCATTTATGTGGTAGGTTTGTTGTGTTATCGTTCAATCACCGTTCGGTTTTCAGTCGGGTATCGCAGTTTTTGGGATACCACGAATACGACGACCACGGAAAGAATATAAATGAGTGCTACACGACAATCACAGGAACGCACACCGATAAGGATACAACAGGTTGTTATTTGTTTTTCGATCATGAATCGCGAAAAAAAATAAGAGATGTACTATTTTTTTATGATGAATCTAGAAAAATGCACGACTAACACGATGTGCCCTAGATTGTCACAATGTTACACACTAGATTTTTTTTTTCTACAAGTCGTGCTGATTCGTGGTGCGGTCGTCTCATATCTTGTGTGCTGTATGGGACGCTTCCTACACAGCACAATGTGAGGCGACCCACACAGCAAGATTTGAGGCGACCGTACCACGAATCAGCATGACCTGTAGAAAAAAAAAAAATGAACTATTGTGTAGTATCGTATAGAAAAATTCTGGAGTCGTGAAACATCGTGTTAGTCGTTCATTTTTCAGATTAATTCTGTTTTTTTTTTTTTTTCGTGATTCATCGTCGAAAAAAAAAAAACGTAAAAAAAACCCCTGATGTATCGCTATCGGTGTACGTTCCTGTGATTGTTGTGTGACATCCATTTTATTCGTTGCATGGTATTCGTGTTGGCGGCCTCCCAAAAAACTGTTGAACAATCTAAAGGATAGCACGGTAACCGATGGAAAGCCAAACAATGAAAAAAATGTTAACAAAACGAACCTACCACAAAAATTATGCATTACACCGGTGTCAATCACAATTGAAAAACGAGTTTCGTACGATAATAACACGATAAACGTGATAAGTCAATGAAGGCTTTGTAGGCCTCCCCTGTGACCAGAAGCACTGTAATAGCCAAATGAAGCGCCTTTCTCCAACTTATGTTCTGTCTACTTATTCGAGGTGTAATTCGCTGCAATATTTCGTGTAAAATAATTCTTGAGTCGTGAAACATCGAGTGACAGTCTGAGGCGTATCATGTTAGTCGTGCATTTTTCCAGATTTATCCTGCAAAATAGTCTACCTCTTATTTTTTTTTCCGCGGATTATCGTGAGAAAGACAACTATAAACCTATCATATCGCTATTGGTGTACATTCCTGTGACTGTCGTGTGGCATTTATTGTATTCGTTGCATGGTCGCCGAATTCATGGCTGTCCAAAAATTGTCTGACAATTCAGATGATAGCACGATAACCGACCAGAAGCCACACGATGATGGAATGAAAACATATCGAACCTACCAGAATAATAGCATGTTCTACTGGAGTGAATCAGAAATGTAAAATCGAGTCTTGGACGATAATAACACGATGAACATGATAAGTCGATGAAGGTTTTCTAGGCCTCCCCTCTGGAGATGAAGCTCAGTATAATGGCCAAACCTAGCCCTGGTTCCATTTTCTTACTCCAATGTGTGTCCTGTCCTGTGTTTGAAGTGTAATTCGCTGCAATATATTGTGGAATATGGCGTGATCTACCCGCATGTAATATCTCTAGGAATCAAGATCATGTTCTTAGAGGCGTAAAAGAAGTTGGTGGTAGTGGTCCTAACAAACCGTCTAAGGTCCTTCCTCCCTCACTCTTTCTTTTTGTTGTTGGCCAGTATTGAGTAGGAGCGTTAAACTAGGTTGAATCTTAAGGTCATCTTCTTTTCCTCACCGAAACACTGTTGTCTGAGGCAACTGACTATAGAACCTTCTCTGCTCCCTCTTACTTTCTCTATTTTCTTTATCTTTCTAAAGCTGGAGGTTGCGGTTACGTCTATGTGCGCAACGATTTAACTTGCTCTCGTGCCCACGCTTTTGAATCTTCCGAGTTTTCCACCATCCGGCTTAGACTCAACAGTCACTCTAAAACTAAATTTATTTGTGCTTTTTACTTCTCCTCTAACTATGATTATATTAAATTCTTTGACTGTTTAATTTCCAAAGTGGGGTACATTCTGTCCCTCTAGCTTTTCACGGAAATTTCCCTCCTTGGAGATTTTGAATGTTCACCACCTTTTATTTTCCTCTCCCTTCTCTGACCATCCTGGGGAACTAGCCTTCAACTTCTCCATGACCTAGAACAACTGGTGCAACACCCTACTCGTATTCCTGACTGTCTTGGAAACACGCCCAACATTCTTAATCTTTTCATTACTTCTAATCCTTCAGCTTATGATGTTACCCTATCTTCTCCATTGGGTTCCTCCGATCACGGCCTCATTTCTTTATCTTGTCCTATTTCTGTAATCCCTCCACAGGATCCCCATAAGCAGAGGTGCCTCTGGCGTTTTGCCTCTGTCAGTTGGGGGGACCTTAGGAGGTATGCTGATTTTTCTTGGAATGATTACTGTTTTCGTGTCAGAGACCCATCTCTATGTGTTGAACGCATAACGGAAGTGATAGTGTCTGGCATGGAGGTGTACGTTCCTCATTCTTTTTCTCAACCTAAACCTTCTAAGCCTTGGTTAAATACAGCCTGTTCTCATGCTATACATGATAGAGAGGTTGCCCATAAAAGGTACTTGAGGCTTCCATCTCCTGAATGTCATACACTTTATATTTCTGCCCGGAATCATGCCAAGTCTGTTCTTCAGCTTGCCAAACACTCCTTCATATATAGAAAACTCCCTTCGTGACTTCTGGCATCTGGCTAAAAACATCTCCAAAAACGTCACTTCATCTTTCCCTCCTTTATTTCATCATGATGGCACCACTGCCATCTCATCTGTTTCTAAAGTTGAACTCTTCTCTCAAACCTTTGCTAACAACTCCACCTTGGATGATTCTTGGCTTGTCCCTCCCTCTCCTCCTGACTATTTCATGTCTTTAATCAAAATTCTTCGTAATGATGGTTTCCATGTCCTCTCCGGCTTAAATCCTCGGAAGGCTTATGGACCTAATGGGGTCCCTCCTATTGTTCTCAAAAATTGTGCTTCCGTGCTTGGACCTTGCCCGACCAAACTCTTTCAACTATGCCTATCGACTTTTACCCCTCCTTTTTGCTGGATGTTTGCCTACATTCAGCATATTCCTGAAAAGGGTGACCGTTCTAATCCCTCAAACTACCGTCCTATAGCTTAAGATCTTGCTTGTCTAAGATTTTTTTTTTAATTTATCCTCAATATTAAGATTTTTAAACATCCGTCAATTCACTATTTTTTATCTGATCCCCAGTATGGCTTCCTTCAAGGTCGCCTTGGTGATCTTCTGGTGTTCCTTATTGAGTCTTGGCCATCCTCTTATAAGATTTCGATGAATCTTTTGCTGTCACGTTAAACATATCAAAAGCTTTTGATAGAGTCTTGCACAAAGCTTTGATTTCTAAATTGCCCTCCTATGGTTTCTATCCTTCTCTCTGCAACTTTACCTCAAGTTTCCTTTCCGACCGTTCTATTGCAGCCGTGGTAGACGGCCACTATTATTTTCCTAAATCTATTAGCAGTGGTGTTCCTCAGGTTCTGTCATATCACCTTCTTAACCAAACTTCTTGCTCTATCTACTCCTATGCTGATGATACCACCCTACCTATATCTTTCCGCGTCCTTTCGGAAACGACCAACCCTTCATGAAGTAAACAGATCACGTAGGGACGCCACAGAACGCCTGACTTCTGATCTTTCTAAGATTTCCGATTGGGGCAGAGAAAACTTAGTAGTTTTCAATGCCTCAAAAACTCATTTCCTCTATCTATCAACTCGACACAACATTCCAGACAACTATCCCCTCTTCTTCAATGACACTCAACTCTCTCGGTCTTCCACATTGAATATTCTCGGTTTGTCCTTTACTCATAATCATTAACGGTAAGCTTCACATATCATCTCTTGCTAAAACCATTTCTATAAAGATAGTTGTTCTGCGGCGTCTCCGCCAGTTTTTTCTAGCCCCTCCAACTGCTAACTCTGTACAAAGGCCTTATCTTTCCTTGTATGGAGTACTCTACGCATGTTTAGGGGGGTTCCACTCATACACCTTTATTAGATAGGGTGGAATCAAAAGAAGGGAAGATAAAGTTTGAATGAAGTAGGAAATATAATAGTTGTGGTGAGGTAGGAGAGGGAAAAGTCGTGATGAAGTCGAGGAGGTGAGGTTGTGGTGAGGTAGGGAAGATAAAGTTGTGGTGAAGTAAGGAAGGAAAAGTTGTGAAGAGATAGAGAAGGTAAACTTGTGGTGAGGTAAGGAATGTAAAAGTATGATACTAAATTTTCGATGCGGGATGGAAATGAGAGGACGAGAAGGAAGATGAGGAGGAGGAGGACGAATATACAAAGGAATATACAAAAAGAGGAGGAGGAGAAGGAGGAGGTAGAGAGAGGAGGAAAAAGAGAAGGAAAGAGGAGGAGGAGGAGGAGGAGGGAAGGTAAGGTCATGGTGAAGAAAGGTTGGTAAATTCGAGGTGCGGTAGAGGTAAATAGGGAAGGTAATGTCAAGGCGATGAAAGGTTGGTAAATTGGAAGTGCGGTAGAGGAGGTAAATAGGGAAGGTAAGGTCAACGTGAAGAAAGGTTGGTATATTGGAGGTGCGGTAGAGGAGGTAAAGTAGCGGTAAAAAAAAAATATATATATATATATATATATATATATATATATATATATATATATATATATATATATATATATATATATGTATATAAGGTAAAGTAGAGGTGAAATACGGAGGACAAGGTCAGAGGTTAGGTAGGGAAGGCACATATTTTATCATGTACTTGGAAATTATTCGTAATCCATAAATATAGCCTGTATATCTCTCTACAATAGACTACCTTGGATTTGCATGTTGTTTAAGTATTGGGTGCCTGTCTAAGAAATTTCCCAGAACTTCATCACTCAATGATTTTCTATCTTGAGTTCTTTAGTTTAACATATTTTTTTTCTTTCCTGTGTATAACATTACTGGAATAATTCCCCATGTTGCCTCCTTATATCCTAAATTATCTTAAACAAAGATTTGGTTCAACAATTAAACAAACCTTTGCTATTTCAGTTTTGTTTTCTTTGTTATGCAGTTTTAACTACAATGGATCGTTTTGTGTTTTGGCAATTTCTTGATCTCAATCTATGGGCTGCATTTATGTCAGATTGTGTAATGTTTATGCGCAGATTATCTTTTAAGATATCGTATCACATATTCTGCACTGTTCTCACTTGAGTTTTCCTGCGGCAATGCATGACCACCAATAATAATTGTAGCCCTCCTCTCATACTGATTTATTTCATCAATCTTATTTTCTAAGTTGTTTATTTTCCAGTTGTAATATTTGGCCTTGTAGATTTTTGGCTGAGCATTATGCCACTGTCACACATTCACGTATGTGAGCCACATATCCTCTTGTGTGTAGAATATTGCCCGTACATAGAGATATGTGGCCATAATTTATCCCTACCAAGAAAAAAACTTGTCACTGGGCAATCTACCAGGTCCTTGCGCGTTCAGAAGTAGTCGATCCTTTAGGGGCCTTTTTTTCATATTTTTTTGCCCTTGGCCAGCTGTCCCTCCATAAAAAAAAAAAAAAAAGAGCCGATGCACGCAGAGCTTACGAGGAAATAGGCCACTCTCCCACCAACACCACATGTCGGTGCCCGTACCACATTGTATGTGCCTCGCATTTGCTGGTATGGGGCACGCAGTATATGCACGGCATTACGGACAAAGTGGTGAATACCTGCCATGAACGTGTATGACAACCACACCTCCCAGGAAATCAGTTGCTGCAGCACTTTTCGGAGAGTCAACAGCGCTCTTTCATATAACGTTGTTTTTTGTTCATGCATTTATTAATTATTTCAGTATAAATTACAATTTTTTATTACATTTTTTTTATATTTATATTTTACATGCATCTCCAAATTTTCATGTATCTCCAGTATTGTTATTTCCATATTTACCCTTCTATATTGTTCATTTTATTTGTTTCAATTGTATATCTATGTTTATTACTTCATTATTTATATAGTTTTCTAAAGTTTTAGACTAATTATACTATTATATGATTTACATTTCATTTGCATATTACTATTATCAGTAAAATTCACATAAAGTGTATGAAAACCAAGTTGAATAGATGCACATTTTAATCTTTATTTGCAGATTAGCACATGTGAAAACATTGACAGACAGGCAAAATATCTCTAACACATTATGCACAAAGTGACACACACAGAAACTACAAGTATATAAACACAACATACACATACACACACACACAAACACACATGGGAGGCGGTGGCATAGTGGGTAAAGTGATGAGCGTGGGATCGGGCAGACGTTCACACGTAGGCTGGAATCCCACCACGTATCCCGTTGACGCTTTGCTTTGCTTCGAGTGGTTTAAAGTTACCTATATGTCATCATGATACCCAGGTTCTAGGTAGTTACACCAAAGATGCGTTTGGATGGTGTTATAGGGCACCACTATAAATAAAATTGCCTGTTCCAGTAATGGGTGGAAGCTTAACAGCGGTTTCAATACTCTTCAAGTTGCCTACAAGCAAAATAGGCCAGGACATAAAAAAAAAAAAAATAATAATAATAATAATAAAACAAAAGAGAAAGAAAAAAAAACTGCCAACTGCTGGGAGCGATAGAGCGGTGCGTGGAGGTCTGCCACACGCATGGTCCACACACAGCTTTTATATGCCTGGTACTATGTAGATACACAGTGGCGGGAACGTTTGGGTACCGTGGTATAGCGCGCAACCTCAGGAACTGCGTGTGGGGCAAGGTATGAGAGATTCTCGCGAAGCTCCGGCGTGGCAAGACGCGTAAAGGCCTGGTATGCTTCCGATACCATCTACGTACGGAGCACATGGTGCTGCTATTCCAACGTATATTGACATTTTGACGTGGACACTGCCGTACATTATGTTGCGGCGCCTAATAAAAAATCCAATCCAATCCGCCGTATATATGGAACGTGTTCCAAAGATACCGCGCCATCTGCTTACCGGCGAGAGGTACGTGGCGCCCGCACCCCTACCCCTAGTACGCTCAGGTATGTTTCCCGTACCGCGAGTATTTTACGTGATTTTTACGATGGGCAAAAATTCTACATACGGGAGGATACGTGACTCACTTATGTGAATGTGTGACAGTAGCATTTATTTGCATGGCCTTCAGTATGCAGCTCTTTACCTTCTGTTGAGATGTTGATGTCACTGGCGATGAGGCTCAGAATGTTAGCTGACAAAGCAGATGTAGAGATTGTAACAGTCTCTACAGGTATAGCAGGTGTACATGAGACAGCAGGCAGTAATAGCTTCCTCGGCGGTCTCATTACTCGGTGTCTCAGGAAAGTTGGGCAGGGGGAATTACTGCACGGGAGGTTTGGGACTGTTCAGAGTATTCCCATGTTGCCGAGTGGGATTTTTCCGCCCCCCTTCTCTCTCTCTCTCTCTCTCTCTCTCTCTCTCTCTCTCTCTCTCTCTGTGTGTGTGTGTGTGTGTGTGTGTGTGTGTGTCTCTTTGTATCTCAACTTTGCTGTTGCTCCTCCTACATAAGAGGAACTCTAACTGAAATTAGTGGTGTATGAGCCCAAAGACTGCTGAGACTGTCTTCTCTTCAGTAAAACATAAAAGAACTAATTATTTGTGACTCGTTGAATCAATGTATCAATTATTGTTTACAATTTTAACTAAAAATATAGGAAATAGTTATTGTCAGTATTTTTTTTATAACGTTATCTTTCCCAGGGAACAAGGTCGAAAATGGCAGACTGCAAGTACTTGTTGCTTGTCTGTTTAAATTCTCTTCTGGCTGGAGGTCACCTAACCATGGAAGGGATCTCAATGACTAACCATGAAGGGTATCGGATTTCACCACCGGGCATGAGAATGGAAAAAATGACAAAGGAGGTTCAGACATTGACGCCATCTACAACTGTAAAGCCAAGAAGCTCTTCATGGATGGATAGCGAGGCACTGTCTAAGTTGTTGGTCGGCATTATCAGAGCTGAGCTGTCGCAGTGCATCCTAGCGATAGTGTGGGACTTATTTTTTGAGGGATCAACACTAATTGATACCCTGTCTCATCTTCCCAATGTCAAACAGGTATAACATTAACAATTTTCGATACATTTTTTTTTCTTTGATACAATGAAATTGACTGTTTTCTTGCATTCCCAATTTAAAGGATTGGTTCAAGGTGAGATTTACATTTGTCATTTGGTGCAATGATCTTCAGTAGTAGAAAAATTGGTATAACACACATCTTATGCGCTGTTCACTAAATTTCTTAAAAAAGAATCGTATGATACGACAAAAATAACGGAAATATAACAGTTTGACAAACGATATGACCGTACAATATGATTTACAATAAGATTTAGTGATTAAAAAACTAAAATACTGTGGAAGTGAGTGCACTATCATAATGTTACATGTAAAAAATATTTTCCAACGATGTGGTACAGGTCGTGGGAAGCGGAGATATAGATAGGCTGATGTGGGGCGCAAAGCAATGCACTGCTTACATCTTCCTGTTGGTGGATCCTTCTTCCTTAATGGATCAGGCTGAATATGCTAAACACGACGCCTGGGACTACTCTGGCAGGTGGGAACATAAAACAAAAAAAAGTTCAACCATATTTTTCTCTTTATTTTTAAGAGTGTCATTAGCCAATGACAACTAAATTGTAAAAAGGGTGTTAAAAAAAGCCAGTTCCCTGAGTAATATAAAATAGAACACTAAAATATCAGTGGATCAATATCTTAATTGAAATTTCTATCTCTTAAAAGAGTTCAAGAAATATGAAGGAAAGAATTCGTTAATTTTTACGTTAGAGAAATGGACATAATAAATGTGAAATAATGAAGAAATTATTTTGTAGCAAGACCAAGGTAGGAAAGGAAGCATGCAGTTGGCAAGAACTTGGCGTGAAAATGGCAGTAGAAGTTTGCAAAGTTACAACAGTGACAATGAGAGAGGCTGAAGACATTCAATTAGAATGAAGTGGAAAAAACGAAATAAATGGATTCCATCCCATCTAAAAGAGCACTTTGATTGGAAGCAACCATACACGTTCTTTATACGTGGACGAATAAGAGCCCTGTTCAACAGTAGCGGAGGTGTAGGTGTCGGGTGGAACCAAAAAAAAAAAAAAAAAAAAAGCGGAAACGACAAAGAGGGCTTAACTTCCTAGAAGCTGTTTAAGATGACATGTGAAGTTTCCAGTTTAGATTATAAGTAAAGGACAGACAAAGGATGCATGGTGTAGAAGAGGGGAACAGCTAAGTGTCAATGAATTGTGGCTAATTGTGTCGAGTTGATAGTTGAAGGAACATTATACAAGATAGTGGAGTGATGCTTGTTTAATTTTTTTTTTTTTTCTGCTCAGAATAAAAAAAAAAAAACTTTAGGGAGTAACACGATGACAACTTGAGGAATTAGAAATAGTCACCTTTTCCAGTAGTAGGCTGAATGTAGACAAACTACTAGCAAGAAAGAGAAATAGTTGGAAGGTTTTGAGTGGAAAAAATGGAAACACAAATGCATGATTTCAGAGACCCATACTCTTTCTCGGGTTCAGATCAGTGACATAATGGAAGATATCATCAAGAATAATGTAAACGGCTAGCGTGAAATAGTCGAGGGTGGAGAAAAGGAACAATAACCCTTGAATCATCCAAAGTAGAACATTTGGCATGGGTCTGAGGGAAGAATTCAGGTTTAGAAATAAATATGACTGGTGTCGGTGTCATTAGGTTGAAATAAAGGAGGGAAGGATGTAGAAGCAGTTTGGGTTTGGGTTAGTTGTCAGGAATCATGAACTTAGTTATAATTTCATGAGGAAAACTCTAACAGGCAGTTCTTCGCAAAACAGAATATGAGATTCTAACCTGGATGACTTATGTTTTGGCGGCATTTTTATTACTTTGAGATACTGGTAAGACATTGGCCGGCAGGAAGGAATCGGTTTGACAGATCTAAAAGGTTGCCCACCAATAATGAACATTTTGTACTATTCTACACGTGAGAAATGAGTTATGGATTTTAAACAGAAAGTAGAGCATTATTAACTAGGAACTTAATTTAATAGTTTACTAGTTGGATATAATTTTTTTTTAGAATTTTGTAAGTTTCTTCAAAATAACAAATTTTTCCACAAAAATGTCTTTCAAAACTTCCTCTGTCTTTTCTCATTTACCTGGTAAATACCTGAATAAATTTTGAGCAACTAGACAGTCTCCTACCATCTTTTGCCCATCTCTTTGGTGTGCTAAATCAGCCTATCTATCTCACATGCATGGC
>NC_059259.1:1080720-1138220 GCF_017591435.1 Portunus trituberculatus
TAGCTCTACAAGAGACTATGCTAGGTGATAGTACTTATTCTAGTCCTCCTGGCTATCGTGCCTTTTTAGCACTCCTTTCCCTGACCAGGGCCACCACGGTGGCACAGCTATTCTAGTCCGTCAGGATATACCTGTTATCCCGTTACAACTTAACTCTCCCTTCAGGTGGTTGCTGTTAAGGTCTTTATGGGACGACTGTACACCATTTGCAGTTTATATCTCCTCCTCGGCTTCCTGTCTCCAGGGGTGAGCTTGACGGCCTGGTGCGTCAGCTGACTCCGCCTTTTCTTTTGTTGGGAGATTTTAACGGCCGTCACCCATTGTGGGATGAAGGTGCTAGTAATCCTCGTGGGGTTTTAATCGGTTCTTTTATTGAGGATGAGGGATTGAGGTTTTAAATTCTGGGATGTTACACATTTCCACAGTCCTACTGGGACTTTTACAGCTATCGATCTTTCTCTTTGTACATCTAATTCTTTCCTTGATTTTAATTGGCGAGTCCTACCGGATTTACACGGTAGTGACCACTTTCCGATTTTATTGGAATCTGTGAACTCTGAGCCACAGTCCCGGCCCCACGCTGGGTTTTAGACAAGGCAGATTGGCGTCGATTCACAGACCTTAGCTCTTTATCCGTCCGCTGGCTGACTTTTCTACTTGTGCTGAGGCTGTTGATTATTTTACCGATTTTTATTTCTTTAGCGCTTCAGACAATCCCTAGGACGTCAGGTCGCTTTACTAAGCGTCCCGTTCCTTGGTGGAACGCAGCATGCACTGCAGCGGTGAAAGAGAAACGGGCAGCTTTCTCTCGTCTCCGGCGACATCGTGGGGACCCGCAGTGCCTGGAAGCTTTTCGGCGCTGCCGAGCTCGGGCCCGCCGCGTTTTGAAAGAGGCACAAAGAGCCTCGTGGAAAGCCTATGTCTCTTCCATAAACGTCCGCACCCCTCTTACGGATGTCTTCAACAAAGTCCGCCGAATTGCTGGGAAGTATTCTGCTCCTTCCCCACCAATTTTGTTGTCTGCTGGGCGAACGGTGGCAGACCCTAGGAATGTCGCCGACCTCTTCGCGGAGCACTTTGCCAGTGTTTCCCAGAGGCATCCTGCAGCTCGGGCGCACGTCACCGCCAGAGAATGGAATCTCTCGGCATAAACTTTTCTTCCGCTGGAGGGGAGTCTTATAATGTCCCTTTCTCTGCTTCCGAGTTGCGGACTGCTTTGTCCCAGTGTCACGACTCTTCTCCTGGGCCAGATGATATACCTTATGCCTTCTTGCGCCACATGTCTGACACTGCTTTTAACTTTCTTTAAATCTTTATAATATGATTTGGCATACCGGTGACTTTCCATCTTCTTGGGCTGTGGCAGTGGTTCTCCCATTTCCGAAGCCTGGGAAAGATAATCTCCAGGCTACGAACTACCGTCCTATATCTTTGACATCCTGTATTTGTAAAGTGTTAGAAAAGATGGTAAATGTAAGACTCATGTGGTACTTGGAGAGGGGAAGTACTTGTCATCGGTACAGTACGGCTTCCGAAAGATGAGGTCTACTACTGATGCTCTTTTATCCCTAGAGTCTTCCATTTGTGAGGCCTTCGCTAATCACCACCATCAAGTAACAGTCTTTTTGACCTGGAGAAGGCCTACGACACGGCTTGGTGTCATGGCATTTTACAGTCTTTGTTTAATTTTGGCCTTCGTGGCCACCTTCCTATTTTATCCAGCAGTTTTTATCCAGACGTTTTTACGGGTTCGAGTGGGAGTGTTCTCTCGAGGCTACTGCTCTAAATGACGGTGTCCCACAGGAAGTATTCTTAGTGTTACATTATTCGCAGTCGCCATAAATGGTGTTATAGATACTCTACCAGATGGCATTCACAGCTCTTTATATGTTGATGATTTATGTATTTCTTTGCTGCTGCTAGGATGTCACTGATTGAGCGCAAGCTCCAACTGGCGATCAATAGGGTGTCCAGTTGGGCCAACATGAACGGTTTTCGATTCTCCACCTCGAAGACCGTAGCCATGCATTTTGTCGCAACCGTGGTGTCCATCCAGACCCGGATTTATACCTCGCCAATAGACGCCTCTCATGCGTGGAGGCGACTCGATATCTTGGCCTTTATTTGACAACCGTCTCACCTGGGTTCCCCATTTCCGTTCTCTTAAGGCGTCTTGTCGGCAGGCATTATCCCTTCTTCGGGTTTTAAGTCACACCTCTTGGGGTGCGGACAGGGACACGTTGCTGCTGCTTCACCGTACACTCATACTTCCGAAGCTGGAATACGGCTGTGAGATCTACTCATCCGCAACGGATGCACGACTACGCACGCTTGACCCGTGCATCATGCTGGGGTCCGCTTGGCTACGGGTGCATTTCGGACATCTCCAATACCTAGCCTTCTAGTGGATGCTGGTTTCTGGCCGCTCGACCTCCGGCGCCAGTCTTCGATGCTCCGGTGTTGGTTTCGCACCCACCGTCTTCCTGATTCTGTCCCCTGTGTGTCAATGTTGCGGGACTCGCGCTCGCAGGCGTATGTCACTCGACCGAGTCTCCTAAACCTTTTGGCCTACGAGTTGCAAATCTCATGGCAGAGTTATCTATCGACCCCACTCCTGTGTACTCTTTCCGGCTCCCACGAGTTGGTTATTGGCAGCTTCCTGTTATCTCATTATGCCCTCCTGCCATGGATGGCAAGAAGGATTTTCTGCCAGCTCTGTCCCACACACGGTTTTTAGAACACTTTTTATCCATTCTGATGATATCCCTGTTTTTACTGATGGTTCCAAATCCGACGCAGGCGTTGGGTTTAGTGTGGTTTTCCTCTTTTATCGGTCTGGCAGCCTTCCTTCAGTGGCCTCCGTCTTTACTGCGGAGCTGTCTGCCATAGTCCTAGCTTTACAGATTATTTTTACTCTCCCGGTTTCGTCTTTTACAATTTTTAGTGACTGTCGCAGTGCTCTTACTGCTCTCTTTTATTTCCTTTAACCCTTTGGTTTTATCAGCCCTGGAGTGGCTATATCTTCTTACCAGAACGAGGATATCGTGTTGGGTTCTGTTGGGTCCCTGGTCACGTTGGTGTTCCAGGAATGAACACGCAGATCGCCTCGCTAAAGAGGCAGCAAGTCGCGCTCCATCTCCTGCCCTGTTCCGTTTCGAGATGTATTTCCTCTAATTCGTGTGGCGGTTGCAGCAATTTGGCAGAGGAGATGGCTAACGGGGTCGCAACCTCGAAAATGGGAGAGATCACTACTTCCACTATCCCTCAGTGGACATACACCCATGTCCGGGATCGCCGTGCACAGACTTTATTGGCGCGACTGCGTATAGGTCACACGTACCTTACACAAAGGTACCTGACCAGGGACCCTCAACCTTACTGTGATGACTGCCTGGTGCCGCTTACGGTGCGGCACCTACTAGTGGAGTGCCCTAGTTTGATGATTTAAGACACCGCTACCTCTACCGCTGTCGCGGTAGAGATAGCGGTGTCTATTATATCTCAAAGGTCCTTGGACCAAAGTGTCTGGCCCATGACGTTTTAGGGGAGAAGCTGGCCTTCTTGTGTTTTTATTTAATTTTAATATATGCAACAACGACGGTTTTGTATTAATTACCATTAATTTTATCGTTTTCACTTGTTTTAGCTATTTATATATATATATATATATATATATTTTTATATTTATATTTTATTGTATTTTATATTTATTTTTTTATATTTTATTTCTTTTATATATATATATATATATATATATATTGATGTTGCGGCGCCTAAAATTAAAAAAATCCAATCTCCTATCTCATTTATATCTCTGCTATCATAAGTCTGTTTTCAACTTGCCAAACACTCTTTCATAAATAGGAAATGTCAAAATCTTTAAAACTACAAACTCTCCTCGTGACTTCTGGCATCTAGCCAAAAACATCTCAAATAACTTCACTTCTTCATCTTTCCCTCCTTTATTTCATCCTGATGGCACTACTGCCATCTCTTCTGTCTCTAAAGCTGAACTCTTTTCTTAAACCTTTGCTCACAACTCCACCTTGGACAATTCTGGGCTTGTCCCTCCGTCTCCTCCTCCCTCTGACTATTTCATGTCTACAATCAAAATTCTTCGTAATGATGTTTTCCATGCCCTTTGTGGCCTAAACCCTCGGAAGGCTTATGGACCTGATGGGGTCCCTCCTATTGTTCTCAAAAACGGTGCTTCTGTGCTTGCACCTTACTGGCCAAACTCTTCCAACTTTGTCTATCGACTTCTACCTTTCCTTCCTGCTGGAAGTTCGCCTACATTCAGCCTGTTCCTAAAAAGGGTGACCGTTCTAACCCCTCAAACTACCGTCCTATAGCTTTAATCTCTTGCTTGTCTAAAGTTTTTAATCTATCCTGAATAGGAAGATTCTATCCTGAATAGGAAGATTCTCAAACATCTGTCACTTCACAATCTTCTGTCTGATCGCCAGTATGGCTTCCGTCAAGGTCGCTCTACTGGTGATCTCTGGCTTTTCTTACTGAGTCTTGGTCATCCTCTTTTAGAGATTTCGGTGAAACCTTTGCTGTTGCGTTAGACATATCAAAAGCTTTTGATAGAGTCTGGCATAAAGCTTTGATTTCAAAACTGCCCTCCTACGGCTTCTATCCTTCTCTCTGCAACTTTATCTCAAGTTTCCTTTCCGACCGCTCTATTGCTGCTGTGGTAGACGGCTACTGTTCTCCTTCTAAACCTATTAATAGTGGTGTTCCTCAGGGTTCTGTCCTGTCAACCACTCTCTTTCTATTATTCATTAATGACCTTCTTAACCAAATTTCTTGCCCTATCCATTCCTACGCTGATGACACCACCCCTACATCTTTCCACGTTCTTTCAGAGACGTCCAACCCTTCAGGAAATCAACAGATCACGCGGGGACGCCACGGAACGCCTGACTTCCGATCTTTCTAAGATTTCCGATTGGGGCAGAGAAAATCTAGTAGTTTTCAATGCCTCAAAAACTCAATTCCTCCATCTATCAACTCGACACAACCTTCCAGACAACTATCCTCTCTTCTTCAATGACACTCAACTGTCTCCCTCTTTAACAATGAATATCCTCGGTCTGTCCTTTGCTCATAATCTTAACTGGAAACTTTACAGCTCATCCCTTGCTAAAACAGCTTCTATGAAATTAGGTGTTCTGAGGCGTCTCCGACAGTTTTTCTCGCCCCTCCAAGTGCTTACTCTGTATAAGGGGCTTATCCGTCCCTGTATGGAGTACTCTTCGCATGTTTGGGAGGGTTCCAGTCACACAGCTTTGCTTGATAGGGTGGAATCGAAAGCTCTTCGTCTCATCAACTTCCCTCCTCTGACTAAATGTCTTCAGTCTCTTTCTCACCGCCGAAATGTTGCATCCCTTTCTATATTTTATCGCTATTTTCATGGTAACTGTTCTACTGATCTTGCTAACTGCATGCCTCCCCTCCTCCTGCGGCCACGCTGCACAAGGCTTTCTTCTTCTTCTCATCCCTATTCTGTCCAACTCTCTAATGCAAGAGTTAACCAGTACGCTCAATCATTCATCCCTTTCACTGGTAAACTCTGGAACTCCCTCCTGCATCTGTATTTCCGAATTCCTACAACTTGTCTTCTTTAAGAGGGAGGTATCGAGGCATTTGCTCCCCTAATTCTGGCTGACGGTTTTGGCATTTTTGGAGAGCCAGCGTGGGCCTTTTTCTAACTTTCTTTTTGGCTGGCCCTCTTCCCTACGTTTTTTAAAAAAAATAAATAAATATATATATATATATATATATATATATATATATATATATATATATATATATATATATATATATATATATATATATATATATATATATATATATATATATATATATATATATATATATATATATATATATATATATATATATATATATATATATATATATATATATATATATATATAATATATATATATATATATATATATATATATATATATATATATATATATATATATATATATATATATATATATATATATATATATATATATATATATATATATATATATATATATATATATATATATATATATATATATATATATATATATATATATATATATATATATATATATATATATATATATATATATATATATATATATATATATATATATATATGTGTGTGTGTGTGTGTGTGTGTGTGTGTGTGCAAGAGAGTAACCAACCAAGGGCAACAAAATATTAAAAGAAGGCCCACTTCATTTGCTGGTTCCTTTCAAGATTTACGAATAATTCAGGAACATATGTACTGGAACCTCCCTCTTAAAAAGAAGGTGGAAATATAGAAGCAGCCAAGGTGTTCCAGAGTTTACCAGAGGTATGAGTGATTGAGAATACTGGTTAACTCTTTATATTAGAGAGTTGGACAGAACAGGGATGAGCGGAAGAAGGGAATGTGCAGCGAGGCCGCAGGAGGAGGAGAGGTACGAAGTTAGCAAGATCAATACAGCAATTAGCATGTAAATATAAAAAAAAAAAAAAAATAGAAAGAGATGCAACATTTCTGCGGTGAGAAAAAGGGTGAAGACAGTCAGTCAGTGGAGGGTAGTTGATGAAACGAAAAGCTTTTGATTCTTCCCTATCTAATGAAATTGTGTGAGTGGAACCCCCCAAACACGCGAAGAGTAGTACATCTGGCACCAAGATGGCGGCGGGAGCGGGAGGAGTGATTTTAGCTCTGACAATTTACCTCTACATATCGCGGTTTAACACCGCATTCGACGTGACACACAGTCAAAAGGACAACAATACACCCCAGGACAGCTACAATAGAAACAACAAAGAGGAAAGACTGCTAGCAACGCGATATTCAGGGCGGTATTGGCAGGTATGCAGAGACGGGCAGCAATGGGAGAGAGCTGGCAACTCAAAACATAAACAACGGAGTAGTTGCCAAGTTCGACGATACAACAAGCTACAACCTTCCCTTGGAACAATAATTTTAATGATACTACTACAGAGTGGTGATATCAGCACCAATCCCGGCCCCCAGTGTAGAAATGTGAATGAAAATAGTGTGAAGACAAGAGAGGAAGGAAAAAGACGCCCTAAATATCCATGTATGCATTGTGGAAGAGGAATTATTAAAACCAGCAAAACAAAGGAGTGTGAAGAATGTAACTGCAAGGTACACATAAAGTGCATAAAAAACGTAATATATAACAAGAAAAGTGAAAAGAAAATATGTGAATTGTGCAACAAAGGCATATACACGAACAGTAAATCGTTGATATGTGTTCTTTGTAATAAGGTAGCTCATTTAAAGTGCATTAGAGGTAACCTGAAACACATCACATGGCAAGAAAGACAGTGTAAATACATGTGTAATTCGTGCTGTCTAGCTGAATTGCCTTTTCAGGAGGAACATCACAGTGACAATGCTCAGGTAAATGTAGAAATATGCAATGATTTAAACGAAGGTAATGAACATCCTGACATCACTACACCATCCAAATCTGACAGCAAAATTTACGAATCATTTAATAACAAAGGGTTACACATAATACATATAAACAGCCGCTCACTCATGAATAAATTGGAGGAAGTTAGATTATTGGCACTTAAAACTAATGCGGCAGTAATGTGCATTTCAGAAACTTGGCTTGACGATTCAGTTACCAACAATGAAATAGAAATTAGTGGATACCAGGTAATAAGAAAAGATAGAAATAGGAATGGAGGAGGAGTGTGTATGTATATAAAATCATGTTTAACCTTCAACCAGAGGAATGATATAGACACTGATGGACTTGAAGTTATTTGGTGTGAAGTACTTTTGCCAAAAACAAGACCTATTATTGTTGGTTGTTGCTACAGACCTCCGCAGCAAAATAATTTCTTAGATTTGCTAGAAGAAAATGTTACAAAATTTTCCCAAGAGGATGAAGTGATAATTCAGGGTGATATGAATATATGTTTTCTTAAGAGAATAGGGCAACTGTACAAAAGGTATGTAAACTTCATGAAAATGTTTGGTATGGAACAACTAATAAGTGAGGTGACCAGGGGAAACTGGTAAATCATCAGCTATTTTAGACCATATAATATGTAGTAAACCTGAAAAAAATTAGTCAACAGGGAGTACTGCCAATAGGAATTAGTGATCACTATGTAATATACTGTACTAGAAAGACAGTGAAGGCATGTATAAATAGTCATAAGAGTATCAAGATCAGATCAATGAAAACATATGATGCACAGATATTCAATGAGGAATTAGGGAGCCAAATCTGGAACAATGTTTATGAGGCAGAAACAGTCGATGAAGCATGGAACAATTTTAAAACATTTTAATTAAAGTAATTGACAAGGTAGCTCCGGTAAAAGAAATTAGAATTAAACAAAGAACCGAACCATGGATAACTCCGCAAGTGCTAGACATGATTAAAGAAAGAGATAGACTTTTAGGTGAATATAAAAAGGATAAAAACAGCAAAGATAAATATGACAAATTCTGCAAATCAAGAAACAAACTACAACAAAATATAAGAAAGATAAAATCTACATATATCTCCGATAAAATACAAGAAAACTATAACAATAGCAAGAAATTATGGCAACGGCTCAAAAATTTAGGTTATTCTGGAAAATCAAAAGAAGATACAAAAACAGTGCTTAAAATTGAGGAAGAACTATGTTTTGACGGAAAGAAAATAGCATCATACTTTAACAAATTCTTTACAACCATAGCATCAAAGTTGGTTAGTAAATTGCCATATGCGGATAGGATTTTCACTACGGACTCTTATAATTTCAAAAACTACTACAGATCCAAAGGACTTATAGAAAATAAGTTCAAACTTACTGGGACAACTGAAGATTATGTATTCAATTTACTAAAGAAACTAGAAATAAATAAAAGTACCGGTTTAGACTGTATACCAGCGAGGTATATAAAAGATGGAGCACCAATACTAAAAGGTCCAATAACTCACATTATCAATAAGTCAATATATACAAATGAAGTGCCACAAGGATTCAAAGAAGCTAGAGTAAAACCACTGTACAAAAAGAGTAACAGGCAAGAAGTAAGTAACTACAGACCAGTCAGTATCCTTAATATAATATCTAAAGTACTAGAAAGAACTATATATGATCAGTTATCGAATTACCTAAAAGAAAACAATATCATTTATGAATTTCAATCAGGTTTTAGAGACAGTCATTCCACAGATACATGTCTGACTCATTTACTAGACTTACTAAAAACTAATATGTCAAAAGGGATGTATACGGGCTTAGCTCTCCTGGATCTGCAAAAAGCATTTGATACTGTTGACCACCATATCTTGTGTGAAAAATTAAAAGCAATGGGTGTAGAGTCAGTGGAATGGTTTTACTCTTATCTAAGTGGAAGAAGCCAAATCGTGAAAATTGATGAACATTGCTCGGAAACCAGAAATATATCCTGTGGGGTACCACAAGGGAGCATTTTAGGTCCACTACTGTTCCTGTGTTATGTAAATGACATGAAAATCAGTGTCTCATGTAAACTGTTGCTATATGCAGATGACAGCATTTTGATTGTTCCACACAAGGATGTAGATATTATTAAAAATAGACTAAGTAAAGAACTGGAATCATGTAACACCTGGATGATAAATAACAAGCTGTCTCTGCATTTAGGAAAAACGGAAATTATGTTAGTGGGATCAAAACAAAACTAAAAATGTAGATGATTTTAATATAACATGTCTGGGTCAGGAATTAAATGGTGTAAAATCAGTAAAATACTTAGGAGTTCTTTTGGATCAGTATGTCTCAGGAGAGCTAAACTGTACACAGATTATCAAGAGGATAAATGCAAGGTTAAAATTCATGTACAGACAAGCAAAGGACCTTGATAAGAAAATTAAGAAAACCTTATGTAGCGCCCTAATTCAACCTCATTTTGATTATGCATGCTCCTCTTGGTACTCTGGACTGACAAGTAGATCTAAGAAACAACTACAAATATGTCAAAACAAGATTATTAGATTTATTTTAGGCTTAGACCCCAGATCTCATATAGGACAAGCGGAGAGAAAACAAGTAAATATGCTTAGTGTTAAGAATAGGGTAAAAGAATTAAAATTAAGCCACGCACACAATATTCATAACAACAGAGGACCAACATATCTTGCAGAACACTTCCAAAGGAAAACAGATACCCATACAATTAGGACAAGAAATAATGATTTGAACTTTTGTATGTCAATCGCACAGGGTCCCTCAGCACATACATTCTATCACACAGCCATTAGAGACTGGAACTCATTACCAAAAAACCTACAAATCATAAAATCCAAACACCTGTTCAAAGTAGCTCTCAGGAAATATTTACAGGATGAAGAAAGAGCTGCTGAATCAAATGACTATGTTTATTTTTAACCATGACTGTCTTAGAATGTAGATTTAGGCTTTACTGTTAATTTTATGGAAGAGTAGGTAAATAAGTCTTAGATTTAGTATTACTGTGTGCCATTTCTATATGTATAATGACTCCTGTGCTGTCTGCCCCATCTTGCTGGATAGAAAAAGGGACCCTACTGGAAATAAGTTGTTAAACTTTAGTTGGTCATCCTGGAGGAAATATCTATGTACATTCAGTGGTTTTATACTATGCCTGTAATGCACATGAAGAATCCAAATAAACTTACTTACTTACTTAATCCAGTCAGAATTAGGTAAGGCTTTGATATAATCATGGCACTGATCTAATAAACTCTCCTTTTTTACTTTAATCTGATTCAGATCACAGATTTGGTGGCGCGACCTGTATTCTATTTACAGTTGATACAGATTTCTGATGTACCCTGATCTGAGTACTCTTGATCATGATTTGGGTATCTTACAGTAGGTCCGGAAGTGGTTTGTGGCAGATGATTCTCGCTAAAATAATGGCAGTGGTCATGGTTACTAGTGGCAGAGCAGCCTTTACTGGGGGACGTATTTAAAGAGAAAGATTGCTCTATCAGATACGGCTAAAGAACAAACCGAATTGTAATGAATCATTGCAGGCAGAATGCTACTGTTGTCACAAAATGACGAGGAGATATTACAAATCATGTTGTTTTATTGACTTCTGATAATAATTACTTAGTTATTGCTACCTGAAACGAGCACTTAACGAAGTAAATGAATACAAAGTAACTTTTAAAGTGGCACAATAATGGTGTCAATACAATCACTACGCTGGGCAGGCAAAACGCACCAAAGATTTATTTTTATTTTACTATTCCCTACTAAGCCAAGATGAATATGAAACCTATACAACGTTAATGGCCAGGTGTGTCTTGTGCTGCCATTTTTTTTTTTTTTTTTTGGAACATTAAGTCTACGTAACCAGGCGCTGGGACTTAAAGGCAGCCTTCTCATGATAATTGGTTTTGGTTATGAAGAATGTAGTCCTCATTAATGCTTCCTTAAATCAAAATGGGTGACATCAACAGTCTACTGCTCATGACAGCTAGACAACCGCTTCTTTGTGTTTAGATGTGTTTTAACCTTATCTGTTTAGTTCTTTTTGAGTAAGAAAGAATTCAGAACAGATTCCCATTCACTATTGATTTAGAATTTATCAGTGTTATGAGTATAAGACATAAATAATCCGTTGAACCATGGCACAGGTCTTTCTTGTTTTTTCATATATAAATCCTTTGAACATCACCGCTTCCAATCCTTTCTCCGTTAATACATGGCACACCTCTTTTTGTTATACATTTCTACATTTTTTTTTTTTTAATTACCTCTTCCAGACCTTTATCGGATAAGTATTTTGCTTACATTGTCTTTCTTTTCAGTGTTTTGCCTTCATAACCACTATTATTTATTCAACCTTAATAGAAATATGATAACATTTACAGATACCAACTAAGACTGCTATGTGCAAATATAGTGTAACATTTTTTTTTTTCAACGTACAGAACAACGCTGGACATTTCGTAGTGCTAATGAATCAATTATACAAGAATGATCGAATTTCCCACATGTTCATAAGGCGAACAGTCGTCTCCACCTCTCAAAACTATTCAAGATTCTTAAACATCTTACCAAAAAAGCTGTTTAACCTCCAAACCCAAGGAATGAAACAAACCACGACTACCCAAAATTTCGCCAAACTCTTTCCTGATAAAACTAAAAACCTCCATGGTTTCTCTTTAATTGTAAGTACAACTAAAATAGTATATATATATATATATATATATATATATATATATATATATATATATATATATATATATATATATATATATACACACACACACACACACTTACCAGAGAAAGGTATGAATGCTTTAGAGTACTGGTTAACTCCTGCATAAGAGACGTGGACAGAGTAGGGAAGAACGAGAAGAAAGTCTTGTGCATTGAGGCAGTAGGAGGAAGAGAGGCAGGCAGTTACTAATATCAGTAGGGCATTTTGCATGAAAATACCTGCAGGAAGCAAGAGATGCAACATTCCTCCATTGAGATAGAGGATGAAAACAGTCAGTCAGAGGAGAGAAGTTGATAAGGTACTATCATTAGCATGAAAATGGATACGGCAAGAAGTTTGGTTTATAAGAAATTTAATGAAAAATAGGAAGAGATTGAGTGACAGGAAAGAACCCTGAGGTAAGCCACTTTTAATAGGTTTACGAGAAGAACAATGGGCGTCTAACATAGCAACAGTAGAACGGTTGGAGAGGAAACAGAAATAAGTTACAGAGAGAAAGATGGAATCTGTGGGAGGGTAATTTTGAGATTAAAGCTTTGTGCCAGTTTCAAAAACTTTTGAAATATCTAAGGCAAAAGCAAAGGTTTCACCAAAATCTCTAAAAGAGGATGACCAAGACTGAGTGAAGAAAGCCAGATCACCAGTAGAGCGACCTTGACAGAAGCCATACTGGCGATCAGATAGAAGATTGTGACATGAGAGATGTTTAAAAATATTCCTAGTAAAGGCAGATTTTATTATTTTATACAAGCAAGAAATTAAACCTATAGGGCGGTACTGTACTTTGAGAAATTTGAACGGTACCCTTTTTAAGAAGAGTCTAAATGTAGGTAAACCCCCAGCAAGAAGGAAATGAAGAAGTCGATAGAACTAGTTGAAAGAGTTTGGCCAGGCAAGGTGCAAGCACGAGGCACAGTTTTTTTGAGAAAAGAAAGAGGGGCCCCATCAGGTCCATAAGCATTTTGAGGGTTTGGTCTAGCTAGAGCATGGAAAATTTCATTGCGAAAAAAATAATTGATTTATGACATGTTGGGCAGCATACGGCAGCCATCCCTAGTGTACGGGGTCTTAGTGGCATCTCATTAAAGGTCCACGTAAGACGTTTTGTTTCCTTGCTCCTTAGAAACCCTGCATGGCGCAATGATTATCGACCCTATCGCGATGCTCACGCCACGGAAGCATTCTCTACTTGGTACCAGACAAGGCAGGTTCCCTGCCGCAGCAGCAACCAGGGGAACGAACGGCGCCATGGCTCAGGCTTGGGCTGTAATTGCCACCCAGCAACAAGTCATCACCACCTCGTAAGCCTTGGGTCGTGGCGGAAGCTCCAGCAGCTCCACTCGCCCACCCACACCATCGGCTCCTAACAAGTGGGAGGCGAATATGACACCAGCAGCCTTCAGGAAATGGTGCCACTCCATGAGTGGTTGGCAGCAACTATGCAGGCTACCTGACAGAGAGGCGGTGCAACATATTCGCCTGACCTGCGTCCCAGCGCTGCAGCGTGCCTTATATTCGAGATACACTGAGACAGTTTGGAATATCTTATCAACGGAGGAGGCTTGGAGGCGCTCGGTAAGCTGGTACTCAGATCCTCCAATCAGGCAGCCCTGTGGCCAACTTCTTCAGTGCTACTCAAGGTGGGGACGAACCTATGAGTGATTGCTTTCGCCGCTGTAATCAGATGGCGACCGACTGTGAATTCAAACGTCCAGGCTGTGCGTGTGATTTAAGTGAAAATGTGCTACTCAGAAAGTTGGTGGTAGGTTTTAGTGATCATGAAATGAAACATTATGTATTTCAAACGTGTGATTCATATTCAAGAGAAGATACCATTAGTGTAGTACCTATGAGGCCAAAAGGCGGGACAGAGGCAGCTTCATGGCTCCTCATGCGGCTGGCATCGCGGTCACGGAGGAGATTGGGGCAGAGTTGGAGGTGGCGGCCGCGGCAACTCGCACCACCACAGACAAGCCCCAGCACCAAAGCCGCATTTCTCTGTAGGGACTGCGGTGACCGCCACGCGTTCATTCTGCTCAGCCAAGAGCGCCACCTGCTTCTACGGCGGCAAGATTGGACACCTAAAGAAATTATGTTGGATCTTTAAAAAGTCGACATCAGCAACACAGCGAGCCGCCTCAGCGACGCCCATCTCCGAAGTGAACACAGTTCTGCGGCCATCACAGACTCCCACCACACCTTCCAACCCACAATTAACGTGTCTATCGCCTGGCAACATAATAAGGATCACCAAGTGGCCGCAGTAGCAGACGCAGGCGCCCAAGTCAGTGTTGCAAGCGCGTCACTACATAGCTCCCTCGGCATCAACCCGTCTCACTTCCAGCACAGAGTCGGACTTCGTGATGTGGCTGGGGTCAGCCACATGCAAAATCACCCTGGCTGAACGTTCTGCACACCAAGGTGTCTACTTTATCCCAATAGCAAAGCAGTTCTACCTCTCACTGTCAGTAATGCCTTCTTGCGCCACATGTCTGACAGTGCTTTTACCTTTTTATTAGATCTTTATAATATGATTTGGCATACCGATCAGTGTGAATCCCTATGTAAGTTACAAGACAAGTTTTTGTGTTATGTAATAAACTTGGAAGGCCTTTGGATCAATGGTGGTGTTAACTCCCGTCATCCTATCTCGACGGTCGGAATGATCGAGAGAATGTTCTGAACATTAAGATGATTTGGAGTGACTACTGAAATTTCTGTAGGAATAGATCCAGCATCGTGAAAGAACAGAAACGTTTAAGCATGCATCAATGAAAAAAAGAAAGAAGAAAGGTTGGTTCGTCTTCAGCTCTGCAGACGTCAGTTGAAGGAGTCCTAACATACTAAGTGTTTTGTCAGAAGCGACACAAATCTGAGAATTGTTGGCAGATACTTCAATTGGACATATCTGTCCGTAAAGAGAAAGTTAAGGGGAGTTGTGTTTTAAGTGCCTTCTCTTGGGACATCAGTCCAGATGTTGTAAGGGTAAGACAAAGTGTACCCTATGTGCTGGGTACCATAATGTGTTGTTTTGTATATCTTTAAAATCTTTGCATGACACTAATAATCTACTAAATTAGAATTCTGTATTTCTTAAATCAAGTAATGATGTAAGTACTGATAACGTTTGACACTTTGGCATTTCTCATGATCAGAGAAACTCCACCGTAAATTTTGGAAGTTGGAAAGTGTAGGTATTTTTATGTACTGAGAAAGTTAATATTACCAAAAACCCAGTGTTAGGTACCTTGGAAGACACAGTTCAGTATGTTGATGGTTGATATGAGGCTGCTCTATCTTGGAAAAATGAAGATGCAAAGTTGAGTTTGCTTGATAATGGGAATGGTGCAAGGAAGAAATTGTCTGTTCTTATTTTAAAGTTGGAGAAAAATCCTGCTTTGAAAAAGACATATGACCAAAATCTCAAAAGATAAGAAAGATGTTATAGAGATGAATGATGAAAGTGAGAATCTTGAACAGGGAAAGTTGACATGTAGTGTACTTGATTTGTGTAGTTCAAGTTGATGTGAGCTATTTGTATATATGATGTTTCTTCATCAGAAAGCAGAAACCTAATATTTTTCGTAATAAGGGTGAATGTCTAGTTTATTTTGATAGATTGAGTACTATGGTGGGGAGCATGTTAATATATGAAACTGCATTTTTTAATATTTTGCAAGTTACATTAGGATATGATTTGTTGCCTCAGTTTCCCTTCCCTCCAAACTATTGTATAAGTCTCGACTAAGATTAATGAGTAACTTACAATTTCAGCTATAGTGCTATGAGTAATTTCTCAATATTATTCCTCTAATCTTTTTATAGAGAAGTGTTAAATGGGAAGGTATTATGTGATTTATTATTGTTGTTTGCATTCCATAGATGTGAGAAAGAAATATTTATTTTTGTATTTCTATGCCCACATTTTGTCTACCTCTCTAATGCAAGAGTTAACTCTCAAACATTCAAACCTTTCTCTGGTAAACTCTGGAACTCCCTACTTGCTTCTGTATTTCCATCTTCCGATGATTCATTTAAAGAGGTAGGTTTCAAGACTTATTCCTTTCTTTTGGCAAACTCTTTTTGACCGGTATGGGGAATGTCATTTTAAGTGGCCTCTTTCTTTACTCTTTCTTTTGCCCTCCAGCCATGAATTACGTTTTTTGCTAGTTGGAGAACATGATTCCGATGGAAATACTTTTTCTTGGGGCAACCTCACCTCATGAAGTATAGCACGACAACATGTGTTAAAAACGAATCGGTCGTACGCCTCCAAGATTTGAATGTACGAGTATTTTACTGAGTTCACACTTCATAACATTCTCCTCAGGTAGTGTGTTTTCCGGTTCCTCCAGCGATTATTTATCGTTACGATGAAAGAGGAAACATAGTGAGATATGGTGACAACGTCCGAGTTGTCGAGACAATGGCTGAAATATTTAATTTTACCCCACACTTCATGGAACCACCTGGAGGTTAGTCTGTGTGTGTGTGTGTGTGTGTGTGTGTGTGTGTGTGTGTGTGTGTGTGTGTGTGTGTGTGTGTGTGTGTGACAAATTTCCGAAGCTGCCTCACTACCACGCTCGTGCCGCTAGTAACAGCATAATTAACAAACTGGTACAACTAAGTAAAATATTTCCCTATCTACACGGGATCGTCGGGTGGGAAAAAGGGCTTCCGTTGTGGATTTTCTTTATTCGGAGGGAAGGGTAAAAAGGGGCCGCCGTGGTACAGTGGAACCATGCGTGCTTTGGGGTTCGAGGGGTCTCCAAGCGCACGGGTTCGAATCCTGTCCACGGTCCGAATGTAGGTTAGGCTTCCTCACTCCGGGCAACGGTTTCCTAGCGGGTGGGCTTTGAGATAGGAAATACCCTCAAAAAGTATCCCATTTAGCCCATAAACTCCCGTGAAAAGCCCACATGGTATAAACTAAAAAAAAAAAAAAAAAAAAAAGGGCAGACCAGGCAGGGTCGTCACCCCAGTGCACATTCCAGCCCCGCCCTCTATAAAGCAGCATCACTTAGCGAATGTCAAGGTGCCTCAGTGCCATCCTCTGACGCACTACGTCACCCAGTACGGCACCGAAGCACACCCTGTAAGTGGAAGGCCGCCGCCGCAGTGGAACCATGCGTGCTTTGGGGTCCGAAGGGTCTCCAAGTGCACGGGTTCGAATCCTGTCCACGGTCCGAGTGTAGGGTGGGCTTCCTCATTCGGGGCTTCCTCATTCGGGGCAACGGTTTCCTAGCGGTTGGGCTTTGAGATAGGAGGCACTCTAGACAGTATCCCCTTTAGCGCAAATTCCAGTGAAAAGCCTACATGGTATTAAAAAAAAAAAAAATACTGGCAGACGGAATGTGCTAGTGGAGGTGCATCAACAGAGCACGCTCGGAAATGTACTTGTAGAACCACTTTGAACAGTGTGTGTGTGTGTGTGTGTGTGTCAAGAACCCTCAATATAACCCTATTTTAGACTAGATAAGTGGCATCGTTACTCGATAGGACAGTATGCTTTATTGTAGCGTGTAGATAATAATTCATGAACAACAACAATTCAGTGAGTTACATAATTCAATACAAAATCAACTATAACTAACCTTTGGTGTAGAACACACAAGAACATCATTCTTAAAACTGCTATAGTTAGTTTTGGGGGCAAAACATGGATTGCCTTCCATACTAACAAATACAGCAAGAAAGAAAATTCAACATTAAGATAGAAAAAGATAGAAGAAGCCTTATGAGACTATTAGATGCTCTTGACATATCTAAAGTAAATAAGATGGCAGTGGTACCGACAGCTTAATAATATGGAAGAAAAGATGAAGTTGTTGCTCAGTGAAAGTGCGTATGTGAAATGTTTCTGAAAAGATTTATGATGTGCAGGTAGTTTATGGGGATACCAGCTACCAAACGGGACGTGGACGGGAATGGTGGGTATGTTTGAGAGAGGCGATGGCGATCTAGGGATCGCTAATCTCTACATCTCGGATTTAGGAGGACGAAACCAGCACCAACAATATACGGCACCCTTCGGACAGGAGGTAATCGCTTATTTTGTTATTCAATTAATTCATGATAATGTTTTTTTTTTTTATATATCTTGGTGTGTGTGTGTCTGTGTGTGTGTGTGTGTGTGTGTGTGTGTGTGTGTGTGTGTGTGTGTGTGTGTGTGTGTGTGTGTGTGTGTGTGTATTAACCTAGTACAGGAAAATAGCCACACTTAGGTTCTTGCTATCCCGTCTCTTTTTCTTTCATTGCATCCGACCTTGTTCTTAATTCATGGATTGTTTTTCTGATCACATTTGATGGCCAAACTACCCTCGTACGGTTACTATCCTTCTATCTGCAACTTAAAGTTTCCTCCCCGACCGTTCTATTGCTACTGCAGTGGTATATGACCTTTATTCTTCTAAATCTATCAACACTGATGTTTCTCACCGTTTTGTCTTGTCACCAACTCTCTTCCTACCAATCAACAATAATTTAAACAAAACATTTTTTATTCACTCGTACGCTAATGATACCATGCATCCCCTCCTCCTGTGACCTCGCTGCACAAGGCTTTCTTCTTCCTCTCATCCCTATATTGTCAAACTCTCTAATAGAAGAGTTAACCAGTATTCTCAGTCATTCATAGTTTTGTCTGGTAAACTCTGGAACTCCCTCCCTACTTCTGTATTTCTATCTTCCTATTACCTGATTTCTTTTAAGAGGGAGTTTTCATGACGTCTGTCCCTGTCTTTCGGTTAATTATTTACCAGTCTTTTAGGGAAATTACATTTGAAGTGGGCTTTTTCTTTATTTTCTTTTGCCCCTGGCTAGTTTGCCTCCTGCATAAAAAAAAAATCCATTCTTTTTTTTTCAGTGACGACTACAGGAAGTTTACTGATCATGCAGACAACACAGAATGCCTGACTTCTCATCCTTCTAAGATTACTAATTGGGACAGATAAAACTCAGAAATCAAATTTTCATTTATCAACTCGACCCAATCTTTTACACAACTATTCCTTCTCTTCCAGTGACACTTAAAACTCTTTCCCTTTATCCTGTACGGAATATTGTTGGTCTGTCCTTTACTTACAATCTAAACTGGAAGCTTCACATCTTAATTTTTTGCTGAAACAGCGTCTATGAATTTATGCGTTTTGAGTTGTCTTCGCCAACTTTTCTCACTCTTCAACTTATGAACCCTTTTATGGAGTATTATTCTTCGCTTATGGCTCTCTTGGTCATGATGAAATCAAAAGCATTTCGTTTAATCAACTCCTCCTCTGATTCACTGTCATCAATCTCTTTCTCACCAGCGTTATCTTTTACCGCTATTTTCGTTCTACTCTTTTTATTATTGCACATATCATATTTTATTTCTTATTATGTCCATCTTCGTAAAAATAAGAATTCTCGATGGTTATCACTTTCACAGTATCTCGTGTTTTCTCTAACCCAAGGTGTGAGGATGTTATCCATAACTAACTCCAGAAGTTTGTTTCTCCATGATTCCTTTCCACCCGTTGTCGACCAATTATGAGACTTCTTTGCAATTAATATCTCCCATCATTTTTGTTTTCCTTAATCAAGGATTACAAGTATTTTGTAGTGTCATGAATATTTCTCTTGTAAACTCGCTCTGTCAATCCATTATTATATTCATATACTCGTATTTACCTGCTTTCTGTTTAACTGGGCAATGGTCACCATGTCAAGGGCGTAGCCATAGGTGTCTCCAGCAGACTGCAGCCGTCCGTTGTAGAGGTTATTCCGGTTGATGAGCGTATAATGCAACTGAGGCTGAAGCACAGTCTAGGCTTCATATCTGTTGTTGCAGTATACGGTCCTACCGAGGAGTATGAAACTGAAAAGAAGGAGACGTTCTACGCCAAACTCGACTCTCTACTGGACCAGTGTCCCTGTCGCCATGCACTTATTGTCTTGGGCGACTTTAATGCTGTCACTGGCACGAGAGAGCCGGCTACGAGTCATGTGTTGGACCCCAAAGCTCTGGTACCAGGAACGACAACATCTCTTTCCTCCTGAACCTTGCAAGATCCAGAAGGTTGAAAACTCCAGGTTCTTGTTACCAGAGACCAGCGCTGCACCGCTGAACTTGATATAGCAATGCCAGAGGAGTAGCGAAGGAGATCGACCATATTCTCGTTAGTACTCGTTGGAGAATCCTTCAGAACTGTAGGGTTATCCGGAGTGCCAAGTTCTTTGCGACTGATCACAGGCTTGATGATGCTACACTCGAGCTGCATGTCAAGTCCAGAAAGCCTCCAGAATGTGACCACACTGTATTTCATCTTGAAATAACCGAAAGACTTGACATGTACCCAGTAGTATGCAGTGAGTTTCCAATCGGTTTGGAGTGCTCGACACCATCGAGAACCCGGTAGAACTATGGGATACCTTCAAACGTGGGACTTTTGAAGCTGCCAAGAAATGCGTTGGGGAGCGCCCGAGGCCACGGAGTGGCTTCACCTCAGTAGAGAAGCGGAACAGTATTGAAGAAAGTCGCGGCCAGTACAGGGGTCTGTCACGTAGGACTAGAGCTCTCCTGAGGAGAGACAAGGAGAGGTATGTCAGGTATCTCACTGAGGATGTAGAGTGTCATTTAAATGCTAATGATCTCCGACCTGCCTATCGAGCCCTAAGAATCTCCGCTCCAAATCTACATCTCAGGCGAGCGCTATTCAAACAGCAGATGGCCGCCTCGTATCGGACGCAGATGGGCAGATGGTTCGTTGGGCTGAGTACTTTGAGCAGCTGTTCATGGAGGATCCTTCAAGAGGACAACTTCAAACTATAGGATTACAGATGCTGATCCAGCCATTGACGAAATTGCACCCTCCATTGATGATGTCAAAGAGGCTGTAGCAAAGTTGAGGGGTGGAAAGGCAGCTGGCATCTATAACATCAGTGCAGAGCTGCTCAAAGCGTGGGGTGAGGCCATGATCCGTGGGCTGCATGCTGTCTTGACTGCTGTATGGCATTTAGGTACCATTCCCTCTGACTGGAAAAAGGGATTGGTCATCCCTATCTGGAAGGGGAAAGGGGACAAGTACCGCAGTATAACATTGTTCAGTGTATCAGACAAGATGCTTGCACATTTGCTGTTGATGCATATCCGCAATCACCTGCTGAAACACTAGAGACCTCAACAGTCTGAGTTCACGCACGGTAAGTCAACAACTGACCTGATCGTAGAGCTTCGCGTACTGGTTGACCCGCCGACGTGAGTTTCGAAAGGGTATGCTTGCAGCCTATGTCGATCTCAAGAAGGCGTTTGACTCAGTGCATCGAGACACTCTAGGATCTTCTGTGTCTCCATGGGATTCCTGCAAGGATTATTGGTCTACTAACAAGCCTCTACTCCGGGACTGTGAGTGCTGTGAAATGTGGAGGGCGTGTTCACCTTCTTCCCTGTGAGCATGGGAGTGAGGCAGGGATGCGTGCTTGTTCCATCACTTTTCAACATTTGCATGGGCTGGATAATAGGCAGAGTTGTAGACCAAAAGTCATTGTTGAGCATCTGTTGGCAATACTGAGATTACATATCTTGTTTTTGCCAATGATGCAGTAATCTTTGTTGAGTCACTGGAGGTTCTGGTAATGGCTCTAGAGGCACTGCACGAGGAGGCGAACCCCCTGGAGCTCCAGTCTTCCTGGCCCGAGACCAAGGTCAAGTGTTGGGAGGCTTACTGGATAAAACAGTACAGTCTGTCCATGCGTGTGACGAGGACATTGAGATTTTGGAAAGTCACATACCGTGGTAGTGTAGTGCATAAAGACGGTGGGTCGAGCCAGGAAGTTGTACGGCGGATTGGCCTGGCCCACGGCGGTATGGACTTGCTCAACACGAGTATTTGGCGTTGTCGGTACCTGTGCAGATGTACAAAGATTCAGATCTTCAAGTCGATGGTGATCCCTTTTTTACTATACGGTTGTGAGACATGGACACACAACACCGATCCGAAAAGGCAAATTGATGTCGTTGGTACTAAATGCCTTCGCAGGATCATTGGGTATCGCTGGTATGATTTTGTGTCAAATCAGCGATTGCTCCGTGAGACTTATTCGAGGCTGATTACCAGCATAGTCAGTCAACGCCAACTGCGACTATAAAGGCATGTGGCACGCTACCCGGAAGCCGATCCTGCTTATCGGGTTGTCTCCGAAAGGGATAACCCAGCATGTAGGAGGCCAAGGGAACGTCCACAGAACTCATGGTTGCGGCAAGTCGATGTCTCTTGTTAGGAGTTACTTGGCATGAGAAGGGAGCCTGCATGGAGACTCGGGAGGCGTGACCGCCTGGAGTGGCGCCATAGGGTAGGCAAGGCGACGCGCCCCCCGGCGAATGCCCCCATGAATGACTGATTGATTTTTTTCACTCCCAATTTCAGCACTTCATCGTCTCTTTCAGTCTTTCAGTCTTATTAACCACTGTCAGTTATTTCTTCAGGAATAACACAACTTACCCTCCTGTATGTATTCCATAATGTTTCATCTTTTTCTACAATCGCCATAATATCTGGCTGTTATTTTCTTAGGTTGTCTTCAATTTTCCTTAATGATGATCTTAATATATTTACGTTTGTATATACCACTCCTGACTTTTGTCTACTCTTAATCGTCCTTTATGTACCTATTCCCTAATTTCGTGTCCGGTTTTCTTCAATAAAAACACTTTCTCTTCCTCTGACTTCATTTGAATTTTTTCCTTGGCTTTTTCCCTTACTTAATTTGTTTATCTCTTCTACATGTCTATCTTTACTTACATACTTGCCAGATATCTCTACATTTACTAATTTCCATACTTTCGCCACTGCCTCCTCTGCCGTACATTAATATCTGAATTTAATCTTATCATTAATACATTTGCCAATCCTGAACACCTCTTCAAATTCGCTTACCAAATTATCGCCCATCTTGTACTTTCACCAAAACTTCCTTCAGCAGTACTTTGTTTTGTCTTACTGGTATGAATTCTTCCTTTAGTCTTTAGATTATTACAATAGCCTCTTTTTCCATTTTATCTCCAGCAATTTTTTTCCTTCTCCTTAATTACCTAATAATCACTGTTTCCATTAGTCCTTGGTTTTTAGTCTTAAGCTATTTTCTAATTTTTTTCTTGCTCTTTCTTGCAAACCTTTTGTTTCCCATCCAATTGATTGATCTTTTTATTACACTTTCCACTGTCCTTACTTCATTCAATATTAGTTATTTTTATAACATTTTTTTACGTCTTTTTCATTGTTTAGTCTCAACTGTCTTTTCTAACATTCTTATACTTCTCTGATTTTTTTTTCTATAACCATAATTTTTCCCCTAAAATTACTGTCTTCTCTCTTTCATCGTCCCTAAATCCTCAAAATTCAGTTTGAACTAATTTAATTAGTGAAGTAGCAAATTATCCTCTACCCGCCGCCTCTACCTTATTCATTTCCGCTGTAATGCACGTTGGATCCTTCTTTTCTTCATATAATAGAAAGCAGAGTAATAAATCATGTGGCTCTGACCTTATTGTCACAGGCCAGGAGGGCTTCCTCTTTTTTCAAATTGAAGAATCTTGGAGCCGATTCTTTCAGTTGTTTACACTGGTGGCCATCGTGTGTTGTGTGTGTGTGTGTGTGTGTGTGTGTGTGTGTGTGTGTGTGTGTGTGTGTGTTCAAAATGGCACTTAGAAGCTAACTATATATATATATTTTTTTTTTTCATGCCTTATGCTGGAGCTACAGATTATGTGCTTTATGATTAAGAAAGGAACAAGTAATCCTCGTTGGCAGTCACTTGCCCTTCCTTTCAAAAAAGACACCTGGACTGCTGTGATAGTCATGGCTCTCCTCTTGGGCCCAATATTCTTCGCATTGTCTCGGTCTAACGTTACCAGGTGTGCGCAAATATACTGCTTCTGTAATGTATAGGTACTGACAATCTTGTGTTTCCATAATTTACGCATATAATTTATTATAAGATAGTGAATCTAGGAAGTGGCATTTATATACTATACATTGTTGTTTATGTAAACATTCTCGGCTATGCATCTGCATCATTGGGCAGAGACGAGAATCTCAGCAAACAATCCATGGCCTTTATCAACCTTTACACCCTTGGGGTTCATCTGAAAGTCGCCCAGACGCAGCTTCCAGTTTCTCTCAGTCTCCAGGTACATATGACTTTCCAACACTCAACTCAATATTTTGATACGTTTGTGGTAAGATCGATGTAATCAAAGATTATTGAGATGAAAAAATCAATTAGATTATCTTATGAAGAACAGCATACTCATTATTTAAGAAAATGTCAAAATATCTGTGCAATGAAAAGGTTCAGATTCAGAATAATGCATTATTTTCAGATTTTTGTTGCTTTTCTTTGGGTGTATGTGATAATCGTGTTGGAAGCGTACAGTGCAAAACTAGTGTCTTTCCTTACTGTGGAAAGAATTCCAGAAGGCATCAACACAATTGAAGATCTCTACCATGCCTCCATTCCGATCTATGGCAATACTCGTTGGTATTATGACAGTTTTGCTCTCGCAAAAAATGAATATATAAAAGTGAGTGGTTATATATATATATATATATATATATATATATATATATATATATATATATATATAGAGAGAGAGAGAGAGAGAGAGAGATATATATATATATATATATATATATATATATATATATATATATATATATATATATATATATATATATATATATTTTTTTTTATGTAAGGAGAGAAAGTTGTCCAAGGGCAAAATTAAGTTAAAAACGCCCACTGAGTTTGCCCCCCAAAAAAAAAAAAAACAATTTAAGAGGGGAAAACTGGCCAAGGCAAACAAATAAAAAAAAGAGACCCAGTCAGTCGTCAATCCCCTTACAAATCTGACAGGGTTAGCCAAAAGACGGATCTTCAAATAGACAGGATCTTGAAACCTCCCTCATAAACAGTAAACTCATAGGAAGTTGGAAATACAAACATAGGCAGGGAGATTCAGAGTTTATCAGAAAAAGATTTAAGGTATAAGTTATTGAGAGTACTGCTTAACTCTTACATTAGAGTTGGTAGGATGGGGTGAGAGGAAGATAAAAAGCCTTGTGCAGCGAGACCGCTGAAGGAGGGGAGTTATTGGAGATATTTTTTTGGCAAGATTCCAAAAGTCTCAAGGGGAATTCGAGTTTGAAAGATTCTAGCATTTTCTGTTTATGAAAGAGTGTTTGACAAGTTGAAGAACAGACTTGGCATGATTAAGGGCAGAAATATAAAGTGCATGAGATTCAGGAGATGGAAGGCTCAAGTACCTTTTGTGAGCAACCTTTCTATCATGTGTAGCACGAAAACAGGCTGTGTTAAACCACGGTTTAGAACTTTAGATGGCTCAGGTTGAGAAAAAGAATGAGAAATGTACGCCTCCAAGACACACATTATCACCTCTAACAAACGTTCAGAACACAGAGATGGTTCTTTGATACACAAACCGTAATCATTCCAGAAAGAAAATCAGCATAATACCTCCTCTGGTCCCCCCAACTGACAGAGGCAAAATGCCAGAGGCACCTCCGGCTTGGAGGAGATCATGAGGAAGAATTGGAGAAATAGGACAAAATACATATATGAGATTTTTATCGGAGAAGCCCAACGGAGAACAGAGGATAACAACAAAAGCAAAATGATTAGAGGTAAGAAAAAAGTCAAGATTGTTAGATTATCTCAAATATGAGTAGGGTGTTGTACCAGTTGCTTTATTTCATGGAGGATAGTAAATTTGAAGGCTAGTTCACCAGGATGGCCAGTGAATGGAGAGGAAAGCCAAAACTGGTGGTAAATATCGAAATCTCCACGCAAGGATAGAGGGACAGAATGAACTCCACTTTAGAAGTTAAATAGTCAAAGAATTCCTTATAGTCAGAGGAGTTAAGGGAGGGATAGAAAACACAGATAAATTTATTTAGTAAGAGAATGACTTTTGAGTCGAAGCCAGATGGTGTAAAAATTCAGAAGATTCGAGAGCGTGGGCACAATGGGAGACATGCAGTTCACAAGATCAGAAGAGTAGTTAACATGGAAATAGCGGTAGAAGATAGCAAGACATGCAACATTCTGGTGGTGAGAAATTGGCTGAAGAATGTCAATCAGAAGAGGGGACTTCATAAGACGAAATGCTTTTGATTCCACTCTGTCTAATAAAGTTGTGTGAGTACTGGAGTACTGGTACATGTGAAGAGTACTCTTTACACGACCGGATAAGGCCAATGTACAGAGTAATTAAGCAGTTTGGGGAAGAGTGAGTGAGAAGAATTTACGGAGACGCCTCAGAACGCCTAACTTCATATAATTTGTTTTAGAAAGAGAAATGCGAAGTTTCCAATTTAGATTGAGAGTAAAGAACAGACCAAAGATCCTCAATGTAGAATAGGAGACAGTCGAGTCTAATTGAAAAAAGAGGAGATAGTTGTATGGAAGGTTATGTCGGGTTGATAGATATAGGAATTGAGTTTTTGAGGGATTGGACATCACTAAGTTTGCCCTGTACCAATAAGATATTTTAGAAATATCAGACGTCAAGATTTCTGTGGCGTCACTGCTGTAACTGTTAACTTCTCGAAGAGTATGTCTTCTCTGAAAAGACATGGAAAAGTGTCGGGTGCTATCATCAGAGTAAGAATGGAAAGGGCAAGAAGTTTGGTTTAGATCATTAATTAATAATAGGAAGAGAGTGGGTGACATGACAGAACTCTGAGGAACACCACTATTAATAGATGTAGGATAAGAATAGTGGCAGTCTACGAGTATCACAGAGCAATGCAAGGGTCGAAGAGGAACCTTGAGATAAAGTTGCAGAGACAAGGATAGAAACTATAGTAGGGTAGTTTTGAGATCAACGTTTTGGCAACACACAGTAGGAGACAAGGTAGATAAACGGACAAACACAAAAGCAACAAACGGAATGACCACATGCATCGACACCACAATGCACAAACTGGGCAAAGAAACCAAAAATCCTTCCACTTGTCTCTGCAATCCTGAGTTATTTACTAAGCACAACAGCAAACAACAAACATACCAGCTGTTCAGTTCAACAACAGGCATCAACTGGTTCACAACAGCCTGCTACCCAGACAGCCTCACGATAACCGAACAACCTCTGCTCTCTAGGAAGGCCAACCCGGGATTGCCAAGACATACTGTGTTACTAATCTTGATCGATCCTAATCTCCAATCACACACCAACATGATCTCGAGATTATCACAACCAAACAATAATGAATTTAAGCCATATTGCAGTAACTGCAACAAAACTAAAAGCGAAAACACAAAACTTTCCACCAAAAATCTTTAAGCAATATAGTCAGCAACTCTGTCCCTCACAGGGACAGATAGTTCCTCTTCTACGTGGTCAGCCTGTGATTTTTCCTCCTGTTCACTCTCACTTGATTCATTGTCAAGGGTAATGACACGCCTGATTTCTTGGCATTCCATCAACAGACACATTATTCCTAGAGTGTATAGGAGTTACAACTCCTTTCCGCCACTCAGAAGTGCATCTGAGATTCGCAGGTTTTATCCATACCTCTTCACCTAGCGGTATCGTCGTGCGTTCTTGCTCCCCCTCTCCCTTAGTTGCGGTTCCCGGGTGTCTCCATTCATGCTTAAAGAGTACCATGTGTGGTACAGTGGCCTTATCCTATCTAAATATCGGTGTCATGTTGTACCATAGTACTACTGCTTCTGTCGGACTTACCCCCCTCCCCATCTCTCAGACCGGCGCCAGATGACCTCTGATGTTGAGGCGCCTAAACCAAAATCCATCCATCCATCCCTCTCTCTGAGATATCTTTAATCGTTCTGTGCTGTCTTTCAACTGTGAAGCCCTAAAGAACTGCTGTACATTCCACTTGGTAGCGAAACTCACCATCATCTTTGACTTAAACACTATAGCTTTCTCCATCAATAAATTCTACATGGGTCCTCTCTCCAAAAAAAAAAAAAAAAAAAAAAAAAATCATTCAACTGTGCAACAATACTCCCTGCTGTTTCTCATCTCGGCTCCTTCCAGATGGCATGTCTATTTGGTACACAATCCACAATGGTCAAATACGGTAACTGTCTGAAGTGGATCACATGATTGCCAGTCTTTTTACAGTTGTCCTTCACGCAAATCTCTCGTGGCACATGTTTCACTGGTGCAGGATCAATCGAATGACACTGTTCACATCACTCATTAACTATCTGTACTGCCTGCCACTCGTGTCACTTCTGGGTCTACCTTCCAAGCCAAGAACAACGATCTGTCCACCTCCATATGATGTGCCTCATCTGATTTCCGCAAGTCTATTGCAGCTGAACAGAGCATATATATATATATATATATATATATATATATATATATATATATATATATATATATATATATATATATATATATATTATCCGGAGCTCCAAAAAGTCAGCTGCGAGAAGAGCACGGCATCATCATCACCGGGAAAATAATAAAGACAACACCAGTCATCGTTGGATGCCCCTATAACACAAGACTATAAATCTTAGACGCTCTCCACATCAAAGAAAATAGTCCTAAGCTAAACATCCAAACAATAGATTTGCAAGCGCTGCCGAGCATGAGACGATCAAGGCAGACTAGCCTGATGGAGTCAGAGGCAGATGAAACACGCACGGAACCAGCCAATCAGTGTCGCCACAGCTCAAGGCTGGCCTCAGCCACACAATTATGTTAGTAAGGTGGAATAAAAGCTTCTCGTGTTATCAAGTCTTCTCTTACTGATTGTCTATAGCCTCTTCTTCACGGCCGCAGTGTTGCATCTCTTGTTATCTCCTACCGCTATATTAATACTAAGTGCTCTTTTGATGTTGGTAACTGTATGCCTTTCCCTACTGCGGCCTTATTTATCTGGTAAACTGTGAAATTGGCTATCTGCTTCTGTATTTCCATCATCCTGTGAATCGTTTTCATTGAAGAGGGAGGTTTCAAGACAATTTTCAGTTTTTTGAGGCAAACTCTGGCATCTGTAAAGGGACTATCAACTAAGTTGGCCCTCTTTTTCGTTTTATGTTGCCTTTGGCCAGCTTTCCCGTCTCACATAAATAAAAAAATCAATGAAATTGTTATGACTTAGAATATTATTTATTGAAAATAGCTATTCATATAAAAGTGGTCGTTTTATTGTTATTTACGTATTTAGTTTTTTTTTTTTCATTTACGTCATTATTTTCCATTTATTTATTTTGCATATAATAAAAAATGTTCAATTTTCCATTTCTCAGAAACTGACTGAAAGATACAGCATACTGCGAGATTTTGAGGACTCTTATATCCATCTCATGACAGGGCAGGCCGCATACATTGCCTCAGCAAACAATCTCATGTATACGATATCTCTTTATGCCAAGAATGGTAATCCAACCCTAAGACTGCTGAAGGTCGGTAACGTTACAGTTGTTTACTCTTGCATGGCACTTCCACGGCAAGGTTATATGAAATGGTAATTATTTCCACGAGGTTTCATGTTCCTTGGCGTAGCTGAGTGTTAACTTGCATATGACGAAACCATCTCTGAATGCTTGCTTTTCTCATAACGTAAGAAAGTAGTCACAATGTCATTCTATATATATTTAATCTTCAAACAAAACCCTCTTATCTAACACAACATTCACACAACACATGTATACTTTTCACACACAAAATAAATTACGAACCATGTGGAGCATTGCACGGTGGTAAGCATAATAATCCATACTGAATGCTTGACTTTCAATAAAAAATGTAAAAACAACTAATATATTTAAGAAAAAAATGTGGAATGTGGAAGAGTGGCTATCGCTGCTAGGCAAAGGCCTAAACGTTTTTTTTTTTCCAAAAGTAAGAGGACTATAGGCTGGAGTGCTCTTGCCACTAACCTCAATATTTCTACAAAACCTGTTCAATATTCACAGGGTTAGGTGTAATTTCGAATATATGGAACATCACGAACTCAACATTCCATGGGCTCTGAGAGTGACCTCCAACTATTTTCCTATATCTTCAGTGAAAAACTGGCAGTTGCTTTTACGTAGGTGCGCAACATCCTCGAGTGTTCAAAATTCTCCACTACCTGTCTTCCAATTTTATTTATGTGTTATGTTATTTCTACTTATTAAAGTAATTGGATTTTTTTCTTCTGTAAAAATTAACTAGGTATGATGTTATGAATCTCATCTGCGCTTATGCAGTAACTGGCCACACATGGGCTACTTCTTCCACAAACCTCTACTCCCTCACTCTGGTAACAGGGCTTTAGCCGCCGCTTACAAGGGTCTATAGCAGTGGTTCTTAACCTTTTTCAGTGCCCGTACCCCTTGATATGTCAGAAAATTTTCTCGTACCCCCATCCAATGTAAATACAATACAAATATATGAAAAGGATTAGTGATACAAATCTTGCTGAGAAATTATTAGATTTTCAATTACAGAAGAAAGGTATTTTTTTTATTTCAAATGAGAAGTGTCAATTAGTAGGATCCAATGAATAATAATGAGTATTACTACATAGTGCACACCAACACATTTTTAGTGGCTCTTTTGTTGTTGTTTCTCCTTAATGATGTTGTTCAAACGAGGTTCTTTCTTTGAAAGTGCCAGACGCATGTCATCACTTGCATCCAAACGGTTTCTGGCTTTTGTTTTGATGTGTAGGAGCGTTGAAAAACCTGCCTCACATAAGTATGTAGTTGCAAATGGTACGAGGACCTCCAAAGCTCTCCTTGCTAACTGTGGGAATGCTTGGAGTTGTGCACACCAAAACATATCCAGTTGCATTTTTTCAAACTCCATTCGGATTCTGTCATTGGTCTGCAACTCCACAAGATCATCTTTCATGATATCATTATCATCCATGGAATCAAGGTTGAAAAGAAATGGATCCCGTATCCATCTTTGTGCCACAGAACCTTCTTCAAGGTGAAAATACCCTTGGAAGGACTGAATCAGTTCTTGCAAATGTTCTTTTACTTCACTCAGGATGGGCAGCTCTTCTTCAGCACTAGCAGCCTCATCAAGAGAAGGGAAGTTTGCAAAATTTCCACTTTCAATGCGCTTTATCCACATTGGAAGCTTCTTGGTGAGGGCAGATAACTTTTCCCTGGCAGTTATCATATTCATCGCTGTTCCTTGCATAGAGACATTCAGTTCATTGAGGTGCATGAATACATCTGCCAGATATGCCAGAGACAAAATGAACTCCCTGTTTTCAAAATGGTCAGCAATTTCACTGCCTTGATTTCTAAGAAATTGCATAATTTCTTCATGAAGTTCAAATACACATGTAAGTACCCTGCCACGGGAAAGCCATCTCACTTCTGTGTGGTAAAGAAGAACACTGTGCTCGGCTCCAATTTCTTCACAAAAAGATGCAAAAAGACGGTGATTCACTGCCCGTCCTCTGATGAAATTTACAGCACGCACAACAACTGATAAAACAGTCTTCAATTTTTCTGGCAGCGTCTTTGTAGCAAGTGCATGACGATGCAACACACAGTGAGTGACAGTTACATGGGGAACTTCTTTTTTCACTAGGGTAGCAAAGCCTGATTTATTTCCAAGCATGACAGGGGCTCCATCAGTGCAAATTGAACCACACATGCTGAGAGTCATTTCATGTTCCAAGAAGAACTCTTTCACAAGACTGAACACATCAGTTGCTTTTGCAGTAGTTTTCAGAGGTTTACAAAATAAGAATTCTTCCACCACTTCTTTCTTCTTCACATACCGAACAAATGCCATCAACTGGCTGCAAAAACTAACGTCAGTTGACTCGTCCAGCTGAATACTCACTCTGACAGGACTAGCTTTCAGGTCTGTTATCACCTGCTGCAAGACATCTTGACTCATATCATGAATCCTTGAATGAATAATGTCATTTGACAGAGGTATCTGTTTAAGCTTCTTTTCAGCTTCTGTCCCTAACATTATTTTTGCCATTTCTAATGCACAAGGTTTAACAAGCTCCTCTGCGATAGTGTGAGCTTTTTTCTTCTGTGCCTCCATGCCGATTGTTGAAGTGTTCATTGAGTCTTGATGGTTTGAGATTTGCATTTGCAAAGACTGTGCTGCAGAGCATGCACTGTGGTCGTTGAGTTCCATCTGCCTCAGTCATACAGGTAAAACCATAACGAATGTAGTCGTCGTTCCACTTGCGTTTCTTAGACATAGTTACTAGATCTTGATCACACCGATACTACCTGGAAAGATGCAGGCCTGGATGTTATAACCGTTACATGTTACAATCGATATAAAATAACGTATCACCACCAACACAATACACAGTTCACCCAGGGATGGCTCGAAGTGTATGTTATTGTGGGAGGGTAAGGCCATTTTTTTACCAACTGAGACCATTTTTTTACCAACTCAGGACAGTTTGACCTTCTCAGGACATTTTTTTACCAACTCAAGGGATTGTTTTGATCAACTCAGGCCATTGTTTGACCAATCCAGGTCATTTATTTACCAAAGGAATTTTTTTTACCAGTTCAAGCCATATTTTGACCAACTCAAGCCATGCTTTGACCAACACATACCAGTTTTTGACCAAGTCAGACAATTTTTTGGCCAACTCATCCCCGACCCCTCACCCTGGTAGAGCCATCCCTGAGTCCACTATATTCCTCCTCATGCACATAACAGTACCTTCAAAATTATATATCTTTTATCAATTATACATCTATTCTTGACAATATTAGAGTTATACCACACTAAAAAACATAATGTGACAAATAAAATGATAACCCAAAAATTACATTTCACAAATAAAAAATGACACACTCACCAGTAATTCACCTCAATACTATCAACAACTCGAGCACAAACAAAATGCAGACCCAATTCACACTGTTCGCATTGACTCAACTACACACAGCACAGTGCACATGCAGCATGTTTCAAACGAACCTGAGCTGTACTCGTTGACTCCTCTAACTCTCAGTGAGAACCCAGAACACAAGCGACTGAAGTTCTGAAGCCAAGGACCAGAGTCAGGACCAATGCGAACACGAACCATACGAGACATCAAGAAAACGTATATGAAACCATAGAAAACATAAGAAAATTGTTTACAGCACTAACTTTAAAAAAAAAAAATTTAGACAATTATAGTAAGATAAATATTTTAAAATACATGTTTTGCTTTCTCATGGTAAATATACAGTAGCTACCATTGCACTGTCTATTATGTCTCGTACCCCCAGGTTTAAGGTTTCGTACCCCTTGGGGGTACAGGTACCCCAGGTTAAGAACCACTGGTCTATAGGCTCCTGTAACATAATGTTAGCCGAAGCGATTGAATTTAGCGTGTGAAAGAACTTTTCTCATGATGTGGCTCTCGAGGCTAAAAACTTTGGATTTTTGTTTGTAGATGTTCTTGATTCCTTACATATAACAGTCGATCTTATTAAATATTAAATCAATGATTTATATAATGTACAAATTTTAAACACGTACTAATGCAGCATCACAAATATATAGTAAAGTACACAACAGGGGCACTGGCTTATCCCAGTAGAATTTTCAATGTTGTTTCTTCCTCCTCATCCTGCAATATCCGTCTCTGAAGGCCTATTTCTTAAACGATGAGAACTTACAATTGATAGTTACGTAAACATACACAAATGGATTTCTTAAACGCATCTGACACGATTCTGTGTATGTTGTTGGAACATTAGCGAATTGGAATGATACACCCACCCAAGAGAGAGAATGTAAGAATGTAATAATAAAAGTGTTCAATATATTATAAAAAAAAAAAACCGCTTATGAAAATCATTAAATATGCCATTATTCTACTTCTGTTATTATTTCATTCATATTTTTCAATCAGTAACTCTATAATCACAATAAGTACAAGATTTTAAAACATCTTGTTTTAAGCCCCTAGCGGGGCTTGTGAGGAGCGCGGACACTACGGTATTCAACAGTCCTTCATAGCTAATGACGTAGTCACTACTCTGACTATGAGGTCCCACAAAATTAATGACTTTTACTCATACTTGCGTCGACGGTGTTGCGTTATCGCTTTTAGCCTTTTAGAACGCATGGATGCAAATTGTCGATATTAAATTTGTGGGATGAAATAGTCTTCGTATTATTTTCCTTTATTATAATTATTTGGATTTCATATAATGACTCTTAGGAATGTTTGACATATTAAGAGAGGAATTAGTTTTGAAAAAAAAAAGATGTATTAATAACACCGCCTAATCCACACGTTTTTTTGTAGTTTTATTTGGCGGCCGGCCTTAGTGTGTCGTACATAGGCTCTCAAAATTTGGTAGGTGTCTCCCATAAACTAAGTTAGTTAGGCGCGTGTTCGGGTGTTGGTGAGCATGCGGCCACTGTGACGTAGTACAACCTGACGTCACACCTGCCAATCACAAGGCAGTAAGTTGTCATGTCACGTTAGTGCTGCCAATAACAGAGGCAAAACGTGTGGAGCTGCGCACTCACATCACATGATCACTGCAAGGAGGACTAACCAGCATGTTCACAGTGGTTGACGTGATAGAGGCAAACAGTTGTGACAATTGCGATATTGGACAAATTGACTTTTGTTTGGAGTACTATGGTAGAGCGAAGGATCTTTGACTTCTGTGTCCACTACAAGCTTATTTTGAAAGAAAAACAGTGTGAAGTGAGTGGAAAGGCGGCTGTGCTGGACGTCAGGAAAAATTGTGGAGGTGCCAGAAGAAAAGTGCTAAAGGACAGAAGAAAACTAAAAAGTGTTCCTGGCAGCAAAGTGCATTTAAGAACACCTTTTTTAAAATGCCCATATGGAAATTCGAACTATTTTGGTGTTCGTGAATGCTTACGTGCGTGAGTACTTCTCGTACTGGTTCGTTGAGTTAGGTTAGGTTAGGGTAAAGACCCTTGGGGGGGGATCTGGGGGGAGCAGGCCCGCAGCTAATGGAGTCAGTAGACTTTTTTTTTCGGAGGGACAAATTATGCTAAATTTGTTCCCCCCCTAAAAAAAAAAAAAAAAAAAAAAAAAAAGGGTTACCCACGTACTCTCATGCTTGCTTACGGGAAAGGGAGGTATTTCAAAATACTTAAGGAGGTGCTATTGGTAAGATTTACCAAGAGCCTGCGAACAAATGTTGTGCCATTGCCTGCGAAATTCCTTTTCCATAGCAAGAGTACACAACAGCAAAAAGCAAACAAGAATATAATCCCAACCTTACAAGCATTCAAAAAAGGCAAACTGGGGAGAACAAGAATCTCTGAACTTCGCCAGGATGTATTGTAATTAGTATTTTTTTTTTTTTTTTTTTTTTTACATTACAAGGGCACTGGCCAAGGGAAAACAGTGTTGGAAAAAAAAAAATCCCGCTGGTTGCCAGGCCCTGTTTAGAGGAAAGTAGGAGAAAGAAAAACCAAAAAAATCTAAAAGGAGGGTCCAGTTAACGTAAGAGGTGTCTTGACACTCCTCTTTTGAAAGAGTTTAAGTCATAGGCAGGTGGAAATACAGACACAGGTAGAGAGTTCCAGAGTTTACCAGTGTAGGGAATGAAGGAGTGAAGATACTGGTTAACTCTTGCATTAGGAAGATGGACAGAATAGGGATGAGAAGAAGTAGAGAGTCTTGTGCAGCGAGGCCGCAGGAGGGGGAAGGCATGCAGTTAGCAAGTTCAGAAGAGCAGACAGCATGAAAACAGCGGTAGAAGACAGATAAAGATGCAACATTGCGGCGGTGACTTAAAGAATCAAGACAGTCAGTTAGAGGAGAAGAGTTGATAAGACGAAAAGCTTTAGATTCCACCTTGTTTAGTAAAGCTGTGTGTGGATCCCCAGACATGAGAGCCATACTCCATACACGGGCGGATAAGGCCCTTGTACAGAGCAAGCAGCTGGGAGGGAGAGAAAATGGACGAAGACGCCATAGGACACCTAACTTCTTGGAAGCTGATTTAGCAAGAGTAGAGATGTGAAATTTCCAGTTTAGATTTTTAGTGAAGGATAGACCGAGTGTGTTTAATGTAGAGGAGAGGGAAGTTGAGTGTTATTGAAGAAGAGAGGATAGTTGTCTGGAAGGTTATGTCGAGTAGATAGTTGTAGAAATTGAGTTTTGAGGCATTGAACAAAACCAGGTTTTCTCTGCCCCAATCAGAAACAAGTGAAAGATCAGAAGTTAGGCGTCCTATAGCATCTCGCCTTGAGTCATTTAATTGTTGTTGGGTTGGGCGTCTGTTGAACGCTGTTGAATAATGCAGGTGGTATCATCAGCATAGGAGTGGATAGGGCATTGAGTCAGATTTAGGAGATCATTGATGAATAATAGAAAGAGAGTGGGTGATAGGACAGAACCCTGTGGAACACCACTGTTGATAGTTTTAGGGAAGAACAGTGACCGTCTACTACAGCAGCAATAGAACGATCGGAAAGGAAACTGGAGATGAAGGTACAGAGAGAAGGATAGAATCCGTAGGAGGGTAGTTTAGAAATTAAAGATTTGTGCCAGACTCTATCGAAGGCTTTCGATATGTCAAGGCCGACAGCAAAGGTTTCACCGAAGTCCCTAAAGAGGATGACCAAGATTCAGTTAGGAAAGTAAGAAGATCACCAGTAGATCTGCCTTTACGGAAACCATACTGGCAATCAGAGAGAAGGTTGTGAGCTGATAGATGCCTCATTATCTTCCTATTAAGGATAGACTCAAAGGCTTTAGAAAGGCAGGAAATCAAAGCTATAGGGCGGTAGTTAGAAGGATTGGAGTGGTCACCTTTTTAGGGACAGGTTGAATGTGAGCAAACTTCCAGCAAGAAGGATAAATAGAAGTAGAGAGACACAGATGAAAGAGTTTGACCAGGCAGTGAGCGAGTTCGGAAGCACAGTTTTGAGAACAACAGGAGGGACTCCATCCGGACCGTAAGCCTTCCGAGAATCAAGGCCAGAGAGGGCCAGGAAAACGTCTTTATAAAGAATTTTAATTTTAGGGATGAAGTAGTCAGAGGGTGGAGGAGTAGGAGGAATATGCCCAGAATCATCCAAAGTTGAGTTGGTAGCAAAGGTTTGAGCGAAGAGTTCAGCTTTAGAAAAAGAAGAGACAGCTGTAGAGCCATCTGGATGAAGTAAAGGAGGGAAAGACGAAGAAGTAAAGTTGTTAGAGATATTATTGGCTAGATGCCAGAAATCTCGAGAGGAGTTAGAATTGGAAAGACTTTGACATTTTCTATTGATGAAAGAGTTTTTAGTAAGTTGGAGAATAGATTTGGCATGATTACGGGCAGAAATATATAGGGCATGAGTTTCAGCAGTTGGATGGCTACGGAACCGTTTGTGAGCCGCCTCTCTATCATTGACAGCACGAGAACAAGCAGAGTTAAACCAAGGCTTTTTAGCTTTAGGGTTAGAGAAAGTATGAGGAATGTATAGCTCCATGCCAGAGATAATCACCTCTGTTATGCGCTCGGCACAAAGAGAAGGATCTCTGACATGAAAACAATAATCATCCCAAGGAAATCAGAATAGTACTGCCTTAGTTCCTCCCACTTAGCAGAGTTAAAATGCCAGAAGCACCTCCGCTTAGGCGGGTCCTGAGGCTGCACTGGAGTGATAGAACAGGTAACGGAAATTAGATTGTGGTCGGAGGAGCCCAACGGAGAGGAAAGTTTAACAGAGTAAGCAGAAGGGTTGGAGGTTAGGAAAAGATCAAGAATGTTGGGCGTGTCTCCAAGGCGGTCAGGAATACGGGTAGGGAACTGCACTAGCTGCTCTAGGTCATGAAGGATAGCAAAGTTGAAGGTTTGTTCACCAGGTTGGTCAGTGAAAGAAGATGAAAGCCAAAGCTGGTGGTGAACATTGAAATCCCTAAAATGGAGATCTCAGCAAAGGAAAGTGAGATAAGATGTGCTCCACCTTGGAAGTCAAATAGTCAAAGAATTTTACATAGTCAGAGGAATTAGGTGAGAGGTATACAGCACAGATGAATTTAGTTAGAGAGTGACATTGAAGTCTTAGCCAGATGGTAGAAAATTCTGAAGATTCAAGATTGTGGGCACGAGAGCAAGTGGTGTCGTTACGCACGTATGCGCAACATCCAGCTTTGGATTGAAAATGAGGATAGAGCAAGTAGGAGGGAACAGAAAAGGGGCTGCTGTCAGTAGTCACAGACAACTGTGTTTCGGTTAGGAAGAGAAGATGAGGTTTAGTAGAGGAGAGGTGGTGTTCCACAGATTGAAAATTAGAACGAAGGCCACGAATGTTGCAGAAATTGATAGTGAAAGTATTAGATGAAGTGTCAAGACACCCAAGGTATATATATTCTCTGGTAACAATTTAATAATACCGGATTTAGTAACAAGAAGCACAACATGTAGGGAAAGATCACACAGGAACTAAACTCCCAGTTCAACAATCAGATTACTAATTCACTATTAGCTCAAAATCGCGCCTCAACCTGCAAAAATACCGCGAACAGCGCAACAAAATTTAATTTTAGCATTAGTAAATATGTATAATAAATGCGCTCTTTAACCAGCTTCATGTACTGCCATCTGATCAAACAAACCTGATTTAGCAAAATGTAACGAAACACAAGCTAAAATGACCAGGGTAATTTAATACAGTAACCTAATACAGTAACCTAACCCACACAAGCCATTATATATATATATATATATATATATATATATATATATATATATATATATATATATATATATATATATATTTTTTTTTTTTTTTTTTTTTTTTTTTTTTTTTTTTTTTAACTAAATAAAATGCTAAAGAAGATATTTCTTTTCGTCTAGGAGTGCTTTCAGCCGTACAACACGGCACTGGGTGTACAAAGTCACTCTCCTCTCAAGAGGAATCTTGACCAAGCAGTGAACTGGGTTCGAGAGGCTGGGCTACCTTACCAGTGGAGGAGAGAGACAATGATGATTGTTAGACAGGTATGAGTTAAAACGTGAAAATATTATTGAAGAAAAGGTTTTACCTGTTCCTTTCTATTTATTTTTCTTCCTAAGTAAAACTAAAATAAATCTGGGTTGATCAACTCATATGTGATGTTTCGGTGTTTTTGTTTATAGTTCACATGGCAGGAACGGAAAAGCAAAGTAAAAGACTGGCAAATAAAGCATGACACTGTTCTCACTTACCATTACGTTGGCGCGACATGTGTCTAGACAAAGTAAGACTGTGTTATAAGTCAGGTTTGAGTATACACTCCTGTTCGTTGGTACCAGAGTATTCGAGCGTTACTCCACGCTGATGGACCGGTGCACTCTAGCGGGAGCAGTATTAGTGAGTGACATGCACACAAGGAAGGCGTCACGCTCCGGCATCTTTACCTGCTGTAACCTTACATTCATTATAATCATGGACCTGCAACTTTTTCCAGTGAATGACTTGAGGACCATAAATGGCCCAGAGATTAGTGTGCAGTGTTACGGTGACCTTTACTGCTTGTTTCGACAGTGGCAGTGTAGCAAGAAATCGTGTTCCACTGAAAATCGTGTACCACTCCTAAAATGCACAGAAGATTGCCCGACGTACGACTTAGACCAACTCGCAAGTTCACTCAGTGTCAGTGCTCAGTTGCTCAAAGTGGACTGTAACTCTTATGTAGAGCTCGTTACTCAAACAAAATTTATAGATTGTACTGCAGTTTATCTTCTTCCAAGTGAGAGAGAGAGAGAGAGAGAGAGAGAGAGAGAGAGAGAGAGAGCTCTTATTCTCTCTTTCTCCCCCCCCCTCTCTCTCTCTCTCTCTCTCTCTCTCTCTCTCTCTCTCTCTCTCTCTCTCTCTCTCTATATATATATATATATATATATATATATATATATATATATATATATATATATATATATATATATATATATATAATGTCAGGTGGTAGAATTTGCCAGAAGTCCAAGACTTACACATAGTTCTATATATACAATATATACAAAAAAAAAGTAGATGTCAATAAATATCAAATAAGAACATAAGTACATGTAACTATAGAGCATTAAACTATAGAATCACATTGTTTTTGTACATCCACTAAAACCACTCGTTCACGCCTTTCTTGTACACCTGGAGGAGTGTGCAGTGGTGGTGTGTGGTCTGCAGTAGCTGATTCTTCATGCGGTTGCATCACGGGAAGAAGGAGCGGAGGTGACTTTCAGTCCTATTCCCGGTACGTCGGACACAGCTCAGCTTCCACGCCGCATTCCTGGCGAGCTTCCTTAGATGGGAGGTGAAGGTTCAACTTCCATCCCCGGGTGGAGATGGACTACTGGAAAGACAGCTTCATGACATTAAGGAAGATAGCTGAAGGATGAGTGTCCTACACATCTCCAACTCTCCGTCTAGAGATGTGCAGGACTCGAGTTTTCTCAAGGGTGATGGTTTGCTAGCGCCTGCTCCACGATGCAAAGTTTTGCAGGACAACGTTCATCCTGATCACAGTGTCCTGGCGAAAGTTACTGTCACAGATGTAGGTGAGGGTGCAGTCGTCTGCATATGCCTGAGCCTTGGAGACTAATTGCAGTATGCCGTTGAAGTATACACACCACAACACACACAACGGGACTTCTCAATTTGGCTGTCACTTCCTGTGGCCACACCCTGTCGAAGGTGCCAGCGATGTCAGGGCGACGACAAACACATTTCTTTCGCTGTCGATTGCGGTGATCCACTCCGTAGAGTTTTGTAGAAGCAGGTCGGCGCTGACTGACCCTCCTTAAACCCAAACTGCCTTGAATTGAAAAGGTGGTGGGCGTCGAGGAATGCGGTGAATTTCCTCGTAATGAGAACCTTAAGGGTCTTCCGTACCCCAAACAGGAGGGAGATGGGTCTGTAATTCTTCGCATCCGTCTTGCTACCTTTTTTGTGTATAGCCACCACTCTGCTTGCTTATTTAGTGCTGACCACGTCTGGGAGGCCAGACATTCTTGGTAAAGATGGGTGAGTGGAATGGTGATCTCGACTGCACACCGCTTTAATATATGAGGAATAATGTAATCACGTCCCAGAACCTTCTTGGTGTCAGTTTTGCAGAGCTGAGCCATCACCTCTTCTGTGGTGATGTGAAGGTTGCCCAGATCTGCAGTGGTAAGCATTGGGATCCTGGGTGGCCTCCTGGTTGGACATGGAACACTCAGTATGTTAGAGAAGTGGGCAGATAACAGAGCTGCTTTGGCCATCCCTCTTATCACTACCTCACTGCCCAGTGTTGTGTGGGAGAAATGGAGTTTTCAGTGACCTGGCCCGCCTGCTGCTTCCACGGTATTTCACCACTCCTAGCCAATAACATCTCCAATAACTTGTCTTCTTCATCTTTCCCTCCTTTATTTCATTTTAATGGCACCACTTCCATCTCATCTGTCTTTAAAGCTGAATTCTTCTCTCAGACCTTTGCTAACAACTCTGCCTTGGATGATTCTGAGCTTGTCCCTCCCTTTGACTATTTCATCCCTTTAATTAAAGTTCTTCCTAATGTTTTCCATGCCCTCGCTGGCCTAAACCCTCAGAAGGCTTATGGACCTGATGCTGTCCTTCTTTTTGTTTTCAAAAACTGTGTTTCTGTGCTTGCACCTTGCCTAGCGAAACTTTTTCAAGTATGTCTGTCGACTTCTACCTTTCCTTATTGCTAGAAGTTTGTTTACACCCAGCCTGTTCCTAAAAAGGATGACCGTTCTTATCCCTTAAACTACCTTCCTATAGCTTTAATTTCTTGCTTGTATAAAGTTTTTAAATTTATCCTGAATAGTAAGATTCTTAAATATCTTCCACTTTATAATCTATCTAATCGCCAGTAGTGATCTTCTGGCTTTCCTTGTTAAGTCTTGGTCATCCTTTTTTATAGATTTTGGTGAAGCTTTTAATGTCACGTTAGACCATTCTCTTGCAGCCATAGTAAACACTCACTTTTCTTCTAAATCTATCAATTGCTGCGTGATAGAGGCGCATCCCTGTCAACCCTCATCTTCACCAATGTAAGGATAGCTATCAGGTCAGATGACTCAACGGTGCCGAGTGGGCGGCAGGTGATTAAACTCTCTGACAGGTTGGAAAGAGAGGACAGAACCCTGAGGAACACCACTGTTAATAAATTGAGGAGAAGAGCAGTGGCCGTCTACCACAGCTCCAATGGAACGGTTGGAAAGGAAATTTGAGATAAAGTTGCAGAGAGAAAGATAAAAACCGTAGGAGGGCAATTTTGATATCAAAGCTTTATACCAGACTATCAAAAGCTATTGATATGTCTAACGCAACAGCAAAAGTTTCACCGAAATCTCTAAAAGTTTTCTTACACTCAATAAGGAAAGCCAGAAGATCACCAGTAGAGCGACCTTAACGGAAGCCACACTGTCGATTAGATAAAATATTGTGAAGTGACAGATGTTTAAGAATCTTCCTATTGAGAATTGATTGAAAATCTTTAGACGAACAAGAGATTAAAGCAATAGTAGTTGGAGGGATTAGAACGGTCAGCAAGAAGGAAAGGTAGAAATCTATAGACATAGTTGAAAGAGTTTAGCCTGGCAAGGTGTAAGCACTAAAGCACTGTTTCTGGGACAATGGGAGGGACCCCACCTGGTCCAATAGCCTTCCGAGAGTTTAGGCCAGCGAGGGCATGGAAAACATCATTACGAAGAATTTTAATTGCAGACATGAAATAGTCAGAGGGAGGAGGAGAGAGAGGAAGAAGCCCAGAATCATCCAAGGTGGAACTGTTAGCAAAGGTTTGAGAGAAGAGTTCAACTTAAGAGACAGATGAGACGGCAGTGGTGCCATCAGGGTGAAATAAAGGAGGGAAAGATGAAGTAAAGTTGCTAAAGTGGTCAGATGCCAGTAGTGGGAGGCGGTGGCATAGTGGATAAGGTGGTGAGCGTGGGATCTGGCAGACGTCCACGCGTAGGTTCGAATCCCACCACATACAGCCTTAAAACACTTTGCCATTTGTCGAGTGGTTTAAAGTTACCTACATATCACCATGATACCCAGGTTCTAGGTGGTTACACTCAAGATGAGCTTGGGCGGTGATATGGGCCCTAATATGGGTACCACTATAAATAAAATTGCCTTGTTTCCTATTACTTAATGGGCGGAAGCTGAACAGCGCTTCCCATACACTCTTCAAGTGTGCCTACTGGCGCTATAGGCCTTACCGTAAAAAAAAAAAAAAAAAAAAAAAGTCACGAATATATATATATATATATATATATATATATATATATATATATATATATATATATATATATATATATATAACAAAGAGTATAAGGCCAAGAATAAATATAAGAATTACACAACATGTAGTATTATTATAAGGCCATCATACATTGTTATATGAGATTTTTTGTTTCCTATTACTCAGAAAACTAATAAACCATTAGTGTATCGTACACTGACAACTTGTGTAGCAGAATATTGTGGGAAATAGTGTCAAATGGTTTAGTTAGGTCTCAAAACACTGTTAACTGAAACAATTTGCTATCAAAAGCATTGTAGATGTTCTAGCAAAGATGGAAAGCTACTAATTCGGTGGACACCTGAGCACGAAAACTTTATTGGCTAGAACTTAAGACGAAGTGCTTTGTAAGGAAATCAGATAATCTTACGAATATTGCTTTTTTTTTTTTTACCTTACTTAAACTAGGCAGTACTGATATTGGTCTGGAATTCTGAAGAAGAGAATATTTTCCCTATCTTGAAAACAGGTACAACTCTAGCCATGTTTAGATGGTCTGGGAAAGTTCCCTCTTGAAATGATATATCTATTAAGAATAAAAAAAAAGTGGTGATACCGTGCAGAAACGTTTTGTTTATTATTTATATGGAAATTTCATCGTATTCAGGAATCATACGATTTAATGTGATTTCAGACATTGTTGTTGGTTTTAGATGAAACGAGACAGGAAGCGGCTTTGGAAGGTTTGTAAAAGGATCATGTGAGTCTGGAATGTTTTCTAAATGTGAATGTACCATTACTCCTGAAATCATTATTAGATTAAATTGATATATTGCGCTCATCAGCTCACCATTAACAAGAAATAACTATTATATCCTTGCAAAGGAAAAAGGTAGCATATGGCATCGGTGAGACGAGTTTCACAGGAACCTAAGATATCAAATTTCATATTAAATACATTACAACACTGGTTAATACAGGTGTTTAGGTGACGGGATGTATTACTAATGTTAAGGGCAAGTAAATTCAAGCAAGAGTTTAACCCACTAATAACTGGAACCTTTTCATCTCAAAAGTAATTATACTGAGGCTCATAAATATTTAATTGAACTGGGATATTCTTATCAACATTACTGTTTTCATAATACTGGGATGGTTATACATCATACTATGTGTAAGGGATAATTGTGTTGTTCTTCATTTAATTAAGAATTAAGGCTATATTTATTTAGAATTGCAAAAGGAAATACAAAAGGATCCATAGTATTATGGACAAGTTATTTAACAATATGAAATACACGTGAATATATCACACTAGACAAAGATTTACTTTTTTTTTTTTTTTTTTTTTATTCTTTTTATTTTTTTTTATACCTGGATCTAGGTTTCATTTACCGGGCACTGAACGCCGACAAGTCCGTCACACCTATAGTGAGGTTCTGCGGCTTTGTCTTATCTGGCAAAGGGAAAGACGCTGGCCCAAGGAAAGTAAAAGCCTTAAGAAACTTCGCAAGGCCAGCCAATATCACTGACCTAAGGTTCTTCACGGGCCTCATAAATTAACTGAGTGAATTCACACCTGACATCTCTGCTGCCACCCAACCCCTGAGGCCCATCATGAGCCCACGGTGTGAGTTCCTGTACACCATACCCCACAGCTGATCATGTTTAACCAACATCTCCTAACCATCCTCCAGACTGGCACATCCCGTCTCCACAGCCTTGCTTATGCACTTCTGCAAGATCACTGTGGTGACCTCTTTCGCTTGGTCAAATGTGACTCACGCTTTCTGTTTGACGCAGAGATGCATTACGCCATCACCATCGAGCTGAAGTTGCCCTCCTTTCACGTCAACCAGCTAGTCCGCGTTCACTGGGACTTGGTGGGCATCGTGATGACACGGAACAGGTCGCGGAAGTTCTACATCCGCCTCCATAGTGAACATCTGTGGGTCAGCCGTCACCATGTAAGACCAGCAATAGTATCTGCCGAGTATCTCATGGGCCCTGTATCTCCTGACGACAGGTCCCAGGACACACCAGCTCTCCGTTGATCACCTCGTCTAAAAGATCAAGCCAATGAGAAGTGGGAAGGCGGAGATGTGGGGTTATTAATGGTTAGACTTGCTTATATACCCCTGCTTTGGTAGCGCCAAAGTATTTGAACGTCGTGCGACGAAGTTGGCGCACCTTAGCGAGAGCACTGCAGTATTGGTGATACCTGCATAAAGGCGAGACGCAGCTCTTAACTCTGTGCGCTCTGTAACCTTAATTTCAATATAATCATGGACCTACAACCTTGTAACCATACGTCTAATATAATCAAGGACCTACAACTTACTTTAATTCACGTGTGTCCGTGGATGCCTTGAGAACCATACAAAGACATTTTTTTTTTTTTTCATTAGGTGTATGCTTCTTAAATCAAACATTTCTTATTACAATCGACTCCGTTTGCATATTTTCTTAAACGAATTCAGTTAACCTAACAAGGCTTGAAATATATTAAAATATATAAAATTTAATTGGAAATGCCCTCTAATTTGAGAATAAATATAATAATTAAAGTGGATTCAAGGAATGCTGGGGTAGGTCAAAATTTAGTATTTGGTGGTCTGAAATTTAAATTAGTATTTGTTGTTAAAGGAATCTGAATGGCCTTTAGTTCAGAGTCTGTTGATGATGCACAAACACATTCACAAAATATTCGCGTTAATTGCATACATATGCAAAAGTGTGTGATGAGACTAACATAATGTACTTGTATGTGCAGGAGAAGCGGACATCACCCAGCGATTCTACAGACGCACGTGACTCTGAAGGCGAAAAACGTGTGTCATTCAGCCTGGAGCACCTGGAAGGTGTGTTCATCATGTATGGCGTGGGTTGCGGCCTGTCGCTGCTTGCATTTGCTTGTGAACTGCCATTTACTAGGGTGACATGAAAAAAGGGGTCATATATCAACACTTTAACTAAGTACTACATGTACCACATGACAATCAATCCAGAACACGTTTCTCTAAACATAGTGACTGACTACTCAACACACTACTATATAAGTATAATATTATTAAGTAAATTTGTCAAATTTGTTCATTAAAACTAACTTTTCCGGATTATTTCTTTTTTCATTACTTTATTTACTGAATCAACTTGTAGAGAAGAGAATCAAGAATCATGACAGCAGGCAGGCACTTGCAAGTGAAATTGTAAACACACACACACACACACACACACACACACACACACACACACACACACACACACATGCCTCTCTCTCTCTCTCTCTCTCTCTCTCTCTCTCTCTCTCTCTCTCTCTCTCTCTCTCTCTCTCTCTCTCTCTCTCTCTCTCTCTCTCTCTCTCTCTCTCTCTCTCTCTCTATATATATATATATATATATATATATATATATATATATATATATATATATATATATATATATATATATATATATATATATATATATATATATATATATATATATATATATATATATATATATATATATATATATATGTTACACCGTTTGTGAAATTGCCCATTTCATGAAATGGGCAAACCCAATTCATGAAATGAACCTAACCTAACCCTAACCTAACCTAACCTACTCACCTAACCTAATCTAACCTAACCTAACGTAACCTAACTTAACCTAACCTAACCATTTCATGAAATGGCCACTCCATTGCACATTTCATGAATTGGGTTAGGTTAGGTTAGGTTAGGTTAGGTGAGGTTAGTTAGGTTAGGTTAGTTAGGTTCATTCATAATTGGGTTTGCCCATTTCATGAAATGGGCAATTTCACAAACGTGTAACACATATATATATATATATATATATATATATATATATATATATATATATATATATATATATATATATATATATATATATATATATATATATATATATATATATATATATATATATATATATATATATATATATATATATATATATATATATATATATATATATATATATATATATATATATATATATATATATATATATATATATATATATATATATATATATATATATATATATATATATATATATATATATATATATATATATATATATATATATATATATATATATATATATATATATATATATATATATATATATATATATATATATATATATATATATATATATATATATATATATATATATATATATATATATATATATATATATATATATATATATATATATATATATATATATATATATATATATATATATATATATATATATATATATATATATATATATATATATATATTGATATATATATATATATATATATATATATGTAAATGTGGTAGTAAATATAAATACAATTATATATGTTTGTGTTGTTATTGTTGTTATTGTTTGTGGCGGTGGTGGTGGTAGTAACAGTAGTAGTAGTAGTAGTAGTAGTAGTTTTAGTAGTGGAAGGTGTGTCGTGCATTGAAGGAGTCGCATGCGGACAAGGGTAGTGTGAAGGGTAGTTAATTAGGCCTATGGTAGCTACAAAGTGTTGGGGGAGTGGTTAGGTGTTACTAGTGGGCGGCACCATATGATCCCTAGTTGTGGCGGCCTGGCGGTGCTTCACCTCAGTACTGTGATAGTGGAATACCGCATTGCCAGGTGACAGTTATAACGTATTCTCAGTGTTAACACATTGAGTACCATGACGCGCTTCAATGTTGATTCTGGTGACTGGTGATTCTATACAGCTTCACAAACTTATGTGGGGGATGAAAATGTGAAAACTGTGGCCATTAATCTGCTGCCCTTCATACACCCTTTCTTATGTCAATAAAGATGGTCTAATGGTATACAAATCTGAAGGTAAAAATGCGTCCCAAGACTGAATGGGATAAAATATCTTTGGCCATTAATCTTCTGCCCTCCATACACCCTTCCTAATGTCAATAAAATGGTCTAATCGAACCCCTTGAGTACCATGACGCGTTTCCATATTCATTGTGGTGACTGGTTGTTTTATTTATCATAGCAGTGTGAGACATGTCGCAATTTTAGCGACTTCAGCAAATATTTAGCGACAAATTTGGCGACAAGGGAGTTGACTGACACAACGTTCACCTGTAGTGGGCAAATAATTGTTGTATATTGATTTTGAAAAGCGAGGCAAACATCAATAAATGAATAAACAGATGACAATTAAATGCTTGATAGTTCTGTCAACACATGCAAAAGAACGCTGGTGCCAGACGTGTGGCTGGACGTGGCTCAGCTCCACCCCTGACTGACAGTAGTTGGGCAGTCAGGTTTGCTCTGCGTCATTGACAGTGAGTCAACGGGGCCCTATACCGATTATCCTATGTGTAAGTCAAGCCACTTCGTCTAGGAATATTTGTAGCATATACAACAATGATTTAGCGACTTTTTAACAACTAATGAAGGTGGATCTGGCAACATAGAACATTTTCATTTGGCAACACTGCCCCACACCGGACACGAAACCAGACGTCCATTTTATCACCAGACACGAGACCTGCGAACACGCTGACCGCTCCGCCTCCACCTGCTCCACCAGCTCCACCTGCTTAGTGAATGGGTAAGTCTACTGATAGAGTAAAAAGCAGGGACGTGATGGGACAGTGATGGGACGGTAATGGGGCGGATAATTGACTAGAAAGGTGTATAATGCACTGAAGGGGTGACATGACGTGGCGTGTTGGAGTGAGCGGATAGTGAAGGGTAGTTAATTAATAGTGCTACAGTGTCATTAGTGATGGGACAATGACGGGAGGGACAGGCTGTGCTAGGAAGGTGTGTCGTGCATTGAAATAGTCTCGTGTGGACAATTAGCTGGTGGAAGGTAGTTAAGGTTAGGCGTATGGTAGTTACAATGCGTCGGGTGGTTATGTAGGTATTATGCCACGGCCGAGCTGTGCCTGGCAGACTGTGCCCTTACCGGCAAAGTCTGCAGACTACCCGCGAAGGTGTCCACACTCTTGGCGATGGTGGTTGGAGGTTATTTGGCCGTAAGCAGTGGTCGTGAGTGAGTGGCTTGGTGCGGTACAATAACCATGGTGCGCACCATACTTCGAAAGGTAAAAGCACTTTATAGCATTGTAATTGGTGCCTGCGCAATCAGTTGGATGCATCCTTTTCAAGTTTTTATACAGTCCCGTCACATACTGGAATTTTAAGTCAGCCAACATAGTAGTTGTTCCATTACACATCTCCCTACTTGCATGGAGTTTAGACACTCACCATTGCCGTCACTCTCTTTTTTCCTTCTACTGATTTTGATGTTCATGAATAAAACTATATGCGGCCGCAGCCAACTGGACATTTGCACTCATGGCGACGGTCAGGAAGAAACAGAATGACACTGTTGCACCACGCAACGATGATACAGCACTTATACGTAACAGTGGGTATAATACCCTGTTGCACAGTATCGTATCACTGGGTGATAAGAAACGATGATACGTGGAAATGCAAGCGTGTATGTACACACCTTTAGAAAGTGTTGGTGGTGGTGGTGTCATTGTGTTGTGAATTGGTGGTGGTGGTGATTGTGGGGGTAATTATTCGTGATGTGTTTGCTTGTTTTGCATCGTGAATATTGATTGACCAACTGGCTGATGGATTGACTGATTGACGGATAGATTGACTGTCTGAGAGATTCACTGACTTACTTATAGCTTGAATGACTGACTGACTGCTTCTTTGGCTGACTGACTGACTGACTGACTGACTGACTGTCTGTCTGTGTGTCTGTCTGTCTGTCTGTCTGTCTGTCTGTCTGAGTGACTGTCTGACTGACTGACTGACTGACTGACTGACTGACTGATTGATTGATTGATTGATTGATGGCTGTCTGACTGAATGAATGAATGAATGAATGTATGTATGTATGAATGACTAACTGAATGACTTACTGATTGACTAACTGACTGACTGACACACTGACTGACAGGCTGGCTAGCTGACCGACACGTCGGTCCTTGGCACAAAAAAGCACCTTGGGAGCTGCACGACGTGGCACGAGGGCGCAAAGAAGTGTACCGTAGTTGGTGTGTGGTGCGCGTTGCCCAGCGCGTGTTGCCGTACGCGAGTGTGCACGTGTAGCGACCTGACAAGTGTGTAGAGAACCCACTGAAGACGACAGAGGCAAAGGGAATCGGATAAGCGCCTGATATTACGTATATATTATCACCACGCCTCCACTCACGCCCACGCCCGTGTTACGTGGGTCCGGAGGCGTGTAGTTCGGGAGGGGTGTGTCGTCAGGGTCCGTCCAGTTGGCACGATACGGTAGGCGAAGGTTGGCGATGCAAAAGATAAAGCCGGTGTGTCCCTCGCCTATCACCGACACATTTATGTTCATGATGGCGGAGGTGGGCAGGTGCGGGTACTGGCAGTGGTGATGGTGGTATTTACATGCTTGTGTGAAGATAGATAGATAAGCGGGTAAATTGACAAGTTAATAGATACATAAATGGACAGGTAGGTAAATAAACAGACAGTTGGATAGGTAGGCAGATAGATAAGTAAATAAATGTGTATATAAATAAGGAGAAAGATGTGTGTGTAAATATATAAAGAGGCGATAAAAATAGAGAATGATAAATAAAATAGTCTGTCTTTTAAGCACCTGGTCTGTTGTCCCGCAGGAGCTGCCAACACTTCGCTGTACAACTAGATACAATCTGATGTATACAGCTTTGAAAAATAACCTAAGCTGGACACGATAACGAAGAGAAAGAGATCACAGTAACCAATAAGTCAATATGTGGTATTTCTAGAAGTATATGGCTCATTAATAATAGATTTAGTAATAGGTAGACATTTATACCTCCGTATTGCCTTCACAGACAATCTTCTGCTATGTTTGAAGCGGTAGTAGTGGTCTAGTCGTGGTGGTGGCGGTAGGTTATACTAACCCATACACATCCACACATATCAATAAACACTCAAGACAATCTTGTATACCGAAAACACTCGAAAATATACTTAAAACTCCCCCACACACATCCAGAACATGCCCACACACACACACACACACACACACACACACACACACACACACACACACACACACACACACACACACAAGTGAAGTGAAGTTTTGCTATATCACCGACAGTTTTCAAGCAGCGCCAAGCACCGCACCAAGTATCAAACACCTGTATATATGAGTGAAAACAGTATATATGCAAATTTTAAAAAGTTTATTATAAGAACAAAGCGTCAGTATTATCAGCTGATATTTGCTTCCTTCACTGACCGTAGGTAAACGTGTGTGAAAATGCAGCCATCAGTCTACTATTTCATATCCCATGGACAAAAGTTCCTTTTATGGCCCTATTTTTGCTTGGTGAGATGATAAAGACAACATATGGAGGTCCACCACCACTGTTCCTGGTGTTGCCTCCGGGAATATTTATCACGTCATAAAATAACATGCATTCGGCCATGGCTTTGATTCTTTTGAAAGTAATTTTTTAATCAAAATAGTTACATGATTTAGCCGAGTCACCTCCGCTCTCGCTCCCTCGCTGATGACCACAGCCCAGGGGTGACTCATCATAGCCCCAAGCTGGCTCCTCTTTTCCGAACCTGCAGTTCTTTAATATTTTGCCTAATATCTAGTGATTTTTACGTGTTTTCGTGTGTTCCTAGGTTCAAGTGTATAGTTATTAGTAGCAGATGAAAGAAGAAAGGAGAATAAGGAGGAAGGAAGGAGAAAAGGAGGAAGGAAGGAGAAAAGGAGAAGTAGCCAAGCCACAATACTTAAATCATCTTACTTTTGATCAATATTTTGTCTAATATATAATATTGTGATGTGTTTCTAGGCTCAGACGTGTAGATGGAAGAAATAGTAGGAAAAAGGAGAAAAAAAAAGGAGGACAAAGAAATGAGATATGGAGGCGGAATAGGAGCAGCCAAGGTGTAATATTAAGGTAGTGTCCCTTTTAAACCTTATAATCTTTATAAAAACATTCTTTTAGTTTGGGTCATATTTGGTGTGTTTTAAGTGTTTTCATTAGTGTTGAAGAGTGTTTGTGTGTTATAAGAATGTTTTGAGTGCGTTTCGTGTGTTTTCAGTTTGTGTTGGATCTTTTAGGTATACTTTACTGATTTTCAGGGTGGTTTGAGGATTTGTTTGAGCATTTGAATGTTTGGGGTCTGTTTTAGGAGGATTTTCAGGAGTTGGTTGGTGTTTCAAGTGGGTTTTGGGTTTATTTAGAGTGTTGTAAGTGGTATGGGTGTGTGTGGGGGTGATTTCAGTATATATCGGGTATTTCTAGTGAGTTTTGTGTATTAGAGGCATTTCGAGAAGTTTTGTGTTTTTTTTGTGTGTTTTGAATGAATTTTTTTTTTTTTTTTTTTAGTGGTTTGGGTGTGTTGTGATTTGTCGTGGGTGTGTGTATGAGTGAATTAGGTCTATACAAGGTGCTTTTAGTAGGTTTTGAGGCCCTGAACAGGCTGACTAAGTGTCAATAGGCCCTTATAACAAATGTCCATCAGTGACTACCCGTTTTCTGTGCAGGTGGAGGCTATAGGCGGTAATTTCACGGCGCAGGTTAGCCACACCTTTCACCGCAGCTATTCACTAAGGTTGGGCAGGCCTGATCTCCGTGTTCTATCCTAAAAATGTGAGTAAACTCTCTCTCTCTCTCTCTCTCTCTCTCTCTCTCTCTCTCTCTCTCTCTCTCTCTCTCTCTCTCTCTCTCTCTCTCTCTCTCTCTCTCTCTCTCTCTCTCTCTCTCTCTCTCTCTCTCTCTCTCTCTCTCTCTCTCTCTCTCTCTCTCTCTCTCTCTCTCTCTCTCTCTCTCTCTCTCTCTCTCTCTCTCTCTCTCTCTCTCTCTCTCTCTCTCTCTCTCTCTCTCTCTCTCTCTCTCTCTCTCTCTCTCTCTCTCTCTCTCTCTCTCTCTCTCTCTCTCTCTCTCTCTCTCTCTCTCTCTCTCTCTCTCTCTCTCTCTCTCTCTCTCTCTCTCTTTTTTATTTACACAAATCAATACATAGTTGAAGAGTATGTTACAAAATATTTTTACATATGATGTAGACCTTTACAGGCTAAAGGGAACATTTTTAGTGTTCCTAACTCTAAATGTTTTTAACAATTGTTACTATGGTGCTTATGGCAACCAGATGTTGACACACTTCTTGAATTGCTGCAGATTCATTTCTGTGCAGCAATTAAAGTGTTCCACAGTTTACCATAATGGTGAACGTACTGACGTTGATGGTGCCAAGTACGGCATCGGCACTGAAATAATTCACCAGGCATTAAAGTGACAGCCCGGGTGGTCACTTGTGCCCGCCGCAGGGGCTGGCGGAGAGCTTGGAGATACGGGATTCGCTGTTGCTGTATTTTGTACATCACAGCTAGGCCCGCTACGTCCTGCGATGCTCCTCCCCACGCAAGACACGAGTACTCCAGGGAGGAACGAACTTGAGCCTTGTACAATATCTCCAGGCCTTTGTCGTCAAGGAGCCACGACATCCTCCTGAGTGACGCCAGCTTACCCGAGGCCTCCCTGGCTAGACGCTCTATGTGGTGCCTGAAGGTCAGCGCAAAGTCATATGTCACCCCCAGTACATCCATCTCGTCTTGCCGCCTCAAGGCTGAGCTGAAGGGGCGTCCTCGACCTTGAGTTGATTGTCATTTGTGTTTTGTTTGGGGCAAATACTTGCCACTTGCTGCCCCACGACACAATGCGGTTCAGGGTAACGTTCATGTTGTCGGCGGTGGCAGTCTCCTCCCCTGAGCTGAAGCTCTGAGCCAGCGTGAGGTCATCAGCATAAGCTCTTACACTGGGGATTAAGTGCAGGAGGTCGTTTATGTAGATGTTCTAGAGTAGGGGGCCGAGACAGCTTCCCTGAGGAACACTTGCTTTTACTGCATGCTGTTCAGACTCCTCTCTCTCAAGTAATCTCCAAACAGCAACAAGAGCTTTGCAAGGAGGCCTGCAGGCCACACCTTGTCAAATGCCCCTTTGATGTCAAGGGCAACAACTGCAGTGGCCTTGCCTGCGTCCAGAGCAGCACTCCATTCCGAGGTGAGCAGCAGGTGAAGGTCAGCGGCTGATCTGCCCGGCCTGAACCCAAACTGCCGACTACACAGTAGGTGGTGCTTCTAAAGGTGCTCTGTGACTCTTGAGGCCACTATGGACTCGAGCACCTTGCTGAGCACAGGCAGCAGGGACACCGGACGATAGTTTTTGCCACTGTTCTTTCGTTTTTCTTGTGTACTGGCACAACACTAGCCACTTTCCAGATACTTGGCCACCTGCTGGTCCGTAAGCACTGATTGAATATCGTAGAGAGTGGGTGAGCCAGCTCATCAGCACACTGGCGAAGAAGGCGTGGGCTAATGTTATCAGGACCCACTGCTTTTGTCACATCAAGGTTTGAGAGCACTGCCTTCACTTCCACTTCACTCGTTGTGGCACATGATAATTTTTCTTTCACTATGTTTGGTAGTGGGGGTGGAGATCTTTTAGGGTCGGAGACGCACATCTTATCAGTGAAGTGCTTGGCCAGGAGGTTAGCTTTATCTCGGGCAGACTGCGCTATTGTGCCGTCATCCCGGTGGAGGGGAGGAATGGTGTTCCCCCTAGACACACCTTGTTGCTCCTTAACAAGACTCCACCAGCGTTTTGACCCCACCTGGCCGCCCGCAGCTTCCTCTTGAGATCAGTCACCCATTGGTCAGAGGCCCACTCTTGAGTAGCCCTCATGTGGTCGGTTGCCTCCCTGTGTCGCTGCCTGTTCCATGCTGTGGGATGCCTCTTAAAGGTGAGCCAGGCACGGTACTTTGCGTCAGAGGCAGCTCGACATTCTGGTCCAAACCAGGGTTGGTCTGATGCCTTGGTTTGGTGTGTGGAGTGGGGCACCCAGCGGTCCTGCAGGGTGTGAAGCAGCTCTGTGAACTGCCCCACCTGCTGGTCAGTGTCTCCACATAACACTTCATCCCAGTCAGTAGTTTTGAGGGAGGCTCGCATAGCCTGCCAGTTTGCCTTCTCCCACTTCCACAGTGTTCGAGTGTAGCACTCCTCACGCGGCCTCTTGAAACTAATCCTTGTGAGGACTGCCACATGGTCCGAAGTGCCCACAAAGTCTAGGGAAGAACACTGTATGGTATCGGAGGGAAGGTCGGTCACGACTGGATCGAGGGATGATCCAGAGCGGTGAGTGGGAAAGGTGACATAGTTGTGCAAGTCGTGCACAACCATGAGTGTGTTAAATGCCTCACTCACTGTGTTTTGGTTTAAGTCACCAATTATTATCACATTTTCACACTTATTTGCTACCATCATTGCGTCTATATTCACTGTCAGGTAGTCAATGAGTAAAGTGCCTTGTGACGGGGGGCGATAACACCCAACACACAATAAACCTTTCCCGTTTCTGTCAGTGACTTTTAACACTAATAATTCAAGCTCCTCGGGCACAGGCTTGGCTGGTTCAATGACCTTAACATTGAGCGTTTCTTTGTAACAAAAGGCCACATCTCCACCTTGGGTAGATCGGTCCTTTCTTTGCCAAGCCGAATATCCGCGCACACGAGCATAATTCACTGGCACACTAACATCTAAGAAAGTTTCACACACAAAAGCAATGTCAGCATGGTGTTTAATAATCACATTATGCGTGAGTTCACCGACGTTGGTGTGAAAACCTCTTAAGTTTGCCGACACTATTTTCACTTCACTAGCGGCCACCTTGGTGTAGTTGTGTGAGGTGTTGCGGGGCGGCTCCATAATGGAAAGCGTGGGGTGGAGGGGAGAAGGACCAGGGGTGCTGAGGAATGGGAGTCCCTTGGGCCAGTGCTGGTCCAGCTGTCCTCGCTGTGTGTGAGTGCGGTTGTTGTAGTTGCCAGGCGACAGTTTTCAGTGCATTCAGTGTCTCCTGGTTACTTTCCCTCACTGCCAACACTAGTTCTTGTTGTCTTTGGTCAGCTAATCTTGTTTTGCAGTTTTGAGAGGAGTGAAAGCGGCCGTGACAGTAATCACACCCTTTTCTCGGGCACTGATCTCGGGTATGGCCCCAGCGCTTGCACTGCGGACACTTCCGTGCCTGCTGCTGCTGCCTAGAATGTAATTGTTGCCTCGGCTCAGCTGCCACTTCTCCAGAGACTGTGTTACTTCTAACTGCTGGTTTTCTCCTGTGTAGGTGTCGAGGGTGAGGACGAGAGTTCCGTGCTGCTTGTTGAGGATGACTTTCCCTTCCTTCCACACTCTCATCACCATGAGCAGGTGCTGGTTGCTGCTCTTCAGCTGATTCAGGAGCAGGTTGGGGTGGGTGTGGGGGTGAGGTAGTGGTACTGGGTATTTGAGGAGGGAAAGAGATGTTGATATCCACGCCAGGTGTGTGTTCTCTGCCTTCCCTGGGGAAGATAAGTCCAGCCTCATGGTCAATGTTGTCAGGTCTCGCTGTACACGCTACAGACCTCTGTTCGAAGTCCTCGCTAGCTCGTGTGGCCAGTAATGTGTCCACTACTGACAAAGCCTCCACTAACACACTCCTTTTATCCTCCAGGTCAGCAGTTACTTGTCTGTAGTGTGTCAATTGTGCATTACTAGAGGCTAGTTCCTTCCGAGCTGTTCTTAACAAGGTCACTAGTTCCTCCTTCTGTAGGTCGTCCAAACCGTCCTCGTTGGCCTCTTCAGTCTGGGGACTCTGGGCTGTTGTATTGGTTTGGTGTATGTCTGCCTCAGTGATGCGGCTGGTGAACGTCACTGAGTCACTAATTCCTGCCAATCCACGAAGATGTTCTGTGTTGCCACATTTAAACTCTGCCTCGCCACCCAAACAGCGTGCATGACATAAGTTAGGACAACTTTCTGTGACGCACTGCTTGTCTGATTGTAGATTTACCTTCCGACCACACACTACACACCAGAAAGCAGGCCTGTACCCACAAAGGCCTGTGGGTCTTTCAATAAGACGTGACAGACACTCCGTAACCATGCTTGTAGGGTGTTGGTGGAGTTGGGTGCAGTCAGCAGGTGATGGTGGTGGTGACAGCTGCGGCAAATCGCGGTGGACGTAGGGTTGGGTAGGGTGCGGTCAGGTCAGGTCAGGGTCTCGATACTGGAG
>NC_059259.1:1143220-1154236 GCF_017591435.1 Portunus trituberculatus
GTGTATATGTATGTTGTATGTCATGGTTAAAACATTAGGGAAAGCAAAGGAAGTTACACCACTTTGCCTACACTATCATTGGTCATCCTAACCTAACCTAACCTAACAGAGATGACCGCTGACTTCTGGCTGGGAGGGACGAGTTAAAAAGGAGACCACTTCCCTGGATGTGGCTGGGCCGTTCCCCCATTGACGTCACCCTCCCCTACTGAGTCGTCAGGTACAGAAGAGAGATATATAGATAGACAGAAAAAACAGACAGGGAGATCGATAGATAGACAGATGCACAGAGAAGGAGACAGAAATAGATGGACACAGACAGACAGACAGACATACAGGGAGAGAGAAACAGAAAAATAGACACGCAGACAAAGATAGACAGTTAGATAGATGCACACGCAGACACACTGATACACAAGGATAGATAGACAGAGGTAGGTAGAGACACAGAAAAACAGGGAAACAGAGATAGATAGATACACACACAGACCGACAGTGAGAGGCAGATAGAAAGACAGATAGAGACAGAGACAGATAGATTTGGAGGACAAGAGATAATATAGAAAGAAAGCACACTTGGAGAAATGGAAAGAAAAGGAAAAAGACAGAAAACAGGAGAACAGGGAGAAATACAGATAGGTAGAGATAGAGAGACATTTGATGTATGTAAGAGGAGAAATGGTGAGCCAAAAGACAGGTGAGGGATAAATGTCTTCAAGCTTTCCTCTTAAATGAAGTCAAGTCAAGGCATAGGAAGTAGGAAATATGGAAGCAGGCAGGGAATTTCAAAGTTTGCCAGAGGAAGATATGAATGATTGAGAGCACTGGTTAACTCTTGCATTAGGAAGTTGGACAGAATAAGAGGGCTGAAAGGAAGAAGAAAATATTGTTCTGTGAGAGTGGGGGAGTAAGGGAGGTATGCAGTTAGCAAGATCAGAAGAGCAGTTAGCACGAAAATAGCGGTAGAAGATAGGAAGAGATGCAACATTCCGCCGGTGAGAGAGGAGAGGAGTTAATAAATGTGTGTGTGTGTGTGTGTGTGTGTGTATGTGTGTGTGTGTGTGTGTATGTGTGTGTGTGTGTGTGTGTGTGTGTGTGGGAATGAGCTGAGTAGAAGACACTGAATGGATGGAAAAGGAATGATAGAAATAGCTAAGTAGAATAAGGTGGTGAGTGTGGGATCGGGTAGACGTCCACGCGTAGGTTCGAATCCCACCACGTACAGCCTTAAACACTTTGCCATTTATCGAGTGGTTTAAAGTTACCTACATGCCACCATGATTACCCAAGTTCTATGTGGTTACACCCAAGATGAGCTTGGGTGGTGATATGGACCCTAATATGGGTACCACTATAAATAAAATTGCCTGCGCCACAAATGGGCGGAAGCTGAACAGCGCGTCCTACACACTCTTCAAGTAAGCCCACAGGCGCTATATATAGGCCTTACCGTAAAAAAAAAAAAAAAAAAAATCATTGAAGGGATAGGCTGGAAGAATAGGTAGAACTGGGGATAGGGTTTGTGGTAGGTAGAGAAGACTTTAGCATGAAGGAGATAAACTGGTAGATGACATTCTCAGAAAACAGTACTGTTTCAGGATGGAGAGAGCTGTTTTGGGTAGGCAGACATGGTGATCGACGGGTGTGTTGGTGTGGGCGTGTTTATGTGCTGGTGGGCGCCTTAGTGTGGTAGTGTCAGGCGTAATATATGAGGTAGAGTAAAAAGACTAATAAGAGTGCCCCTTAGCTACCTTTTGTTACATCATCTCATAATTAAACTCCGCTAATATGTGTGTGTGTGTGTGTGTGTGTGTGTGTGTGTGTGTGTGTGTGTGTGTGTGTGTGTAGATGTGTTTCAATCGCTAACTGCATTGCCTACTTCTGAAGTGTCGACATCACGGTGACCTTGAGCGCCGAGACTACTCTTGCCATAAGTGTCATTCCCTCTATACCTTACTTTACTGTATCATATGTTTGTACTTCCCGATTTGTGAATAAAAGTATCAAATGAAGTGAAATCTCCCCAGCCATCCCCACCCTCCCACCCGCCCATCTTCCTCCCTGCTTCCCTCTCACTCTCACCCACCTCCAGTGTTGCTAATTTAGCGATTTATTAGAACAATGGGAGACATGTCGCAAATTTAGCTACTTCAGCAAATATTTGGCGACAAATTTGGCGTCAAGATAGTTGAGTGACACTAGGTTCACCTGTAGTCGGGAAATAATTGTTGCATATTGATTTTGAAAAATCAGACAAACACCAATAAGTGAATAAACAGAAGGCAATCAAAAGCTTGATGTTTTGTCAATGCAAACTTTAAAAGGCGAGTGATAAGAGGGTGGGGAACAGCGGGGATTGGAGAGGCGCTGTCGCGTGTGAAATTTTCCCTCCATGCGAAAATATCCCATGGGTTCCACACCCTTTTGTTATCTTTGCTTAAAGTGGTGGATAGAAGGATCTATGGAGCTGACATCCTAGCCAGAGTAAGCGCGATAATCAGTTGTCATTATGACCGTATATAACACAATATCAGTAGTTTTATAATGAATTATTTATCGAATGTTTGAAGCCTCCAAATAGCTCCGACAGGCACAGTTCTGCACGACACCGATATACCATCACGCACTTTCATTTTTTTTAAATGAATACAGCGAGTTTCACATTTCTTTTGGTAGGCTAGAGAAAATGATGATTCATCCTGCTACAAGTAAATTTTCAGTGAGAAATGTAGTGTTTACTGGTCTAAATCGGTCAGCCCTTCACCTCCGATGGGAGGATGCTCATCTCCGCTCCGAAAATCCCACTTAAATGTCGTGTTTCGTAATTATTTCATGACACATAGTGATCGTGGTAATACACATTAGTAGAATTAAGTCTCCTACAAATTTGGCTGGAAGAAAAACATAGACTTGCCCCAACAAAAAATATGCAATGATGCAAAATATGAGAGACGCAGTCGTCAGAGCAAAGCGGAGTAAATATCCTCAAGTCACAAAGACTCTCGAATTTCTATATTTTGTAAATTCTAGGCTTCAAAACATTTCTTTGGAAATAATTCGACAGAAGAATGAATGTATCATATTGACACAAAATTTTGACTTTCTTGGTGCAGTAGTATTAACTTATGAAGGGAAAATTGATGCCTTTCTTCCCTGCAATCTTGAGAACCGTCCCAATTATAGGTGTCATTGTCAGATGGTAACTAATTTTACCTTTCAGTCTGTAACAAGTGGATGGTTAAAGGATAATCTTACCTTTTCTGCATCAACATACTCCACTCCCATGGGTCTACCCCACACCCCCTCCATGCATTATAGGAGGCCTACCTTCTTAACAAGTAAATTTTCTCTACCTAATTTTCATTTCTAAAAGAATTCATGCCTAATTCTTCACTGTGCTTTTGCTATTGTTAATTGTTTTATTTTAAAAATACTCTACATTAGTGTCCTTCATAACAATAACACTGACAGCCTTCCCCATCACGGAGCGAGCTCAGAGCTCATAGACCGACCTTCGGGTAGGACTAAGACCACAGCACAATTCACACACCAGGAAAGCGAGGCCACTACCCTTCTAGTTACATCCCATGCCTATTTACTGCTAGGTGAACAAGAGCTACACATAAGAGGCTTGCCCATTTGCCTTTTCGCTTTCCGCGATTCGAACCTGGATCCTCTTGCAAAGTTTTTCAAACTTGGCGACCACACCACTGCTGCATATTCCTATTGTGGACGTGTCATTGTCATACTCGTTATAATTTTTTCATCATATCCTTATTCATGTATTGAAATTCCATCCTAATATTAGGCAACATTTTATATGTTCCAAATATTTTTCTTATGTGTTTTTCGGGACTAAGAGTTTCTTGTACAACCACTCCCAGAACTTTTTCATCTTTAGTCTTCCTTCATTATTTGTTCCTCATCAAATACTTCCATACTTACTCTTTCCTAATTCCATTACGTGACATTTCTTGGCATTGAATTCTAACTTTCACTTCTTAATCCACTCATAAATTTTGTCTATATCTTCCTGGAGCAGCAAACAGTCGTCTCGGGTTTTAATTACTCTTAACAATTTTGCATCATCAGAAAACTAATTAATATAACTAGTCACTCCATACTGTATGTTGTCTACATATACCTGGAACATAATGGGGGCTAACACTGACCCCTGTGGCACTCCACTTGTTACTTTACTCCAGGATGAGTATGTGTGTCTGATCACAGTTCTCGTCTCTCTAACCTTCAAGCAATCCCTTATCCAATCTAATATTTTTTTCCTCTCAGTCCTCCTATGTTCTCCAACTTACAAAGTAGTCTGTTATATGGGACTTTATAAAAAGCCTTTTTTATGTCGAGGTACACAGTGGCCACCCATCCATATCTGCTCTCCAGTCAAAGTATTACTCTTGAGTAGAAACATACTAAATTGGACACGCATGATCTTCCTGCCCTGAACCCAAATTGTCTGTTTGATATAACTTGTTTTTCTTCCAGATATTTAACCCATTTTTCTTTGAAAACAATTTCACATATCTTTCTCACAACACTTGTAAGTGACACCGGTCTGTAACTTGATGGCTCAGTTGATTTTCTTGTGTGTGTGTGTGTGTGTGTGTGTGTGTGTGTGTGTGTGTGTGTGTGTGTGTGTGTGTGTGTGTGTGTGTGTGTGTGTGTGTGTGTGTGTGTACATTCAGCCCCTTCCCTCCACATACGTCACAGGAATAGAATAGCAAACATTTTGCTCACAATTGTTCCTTTTATTCAATCCTTCACTTGAAGAGGTTTTGAAGTTTCCGACGTGAACTGTTCAGGGCCTTGAAGGTGTAAGGGAGAGAGAGAGAGAGAGAGAGAGAGAGAGAGAATGCTTTATTCCATTAATGTACAATGGCTGTTCTCTTACAGTTATGAATATGTAAAACTATATAACAATATAAATGCAGTGTAGTGCAATTAAAAGTCATAATGTAGATAAAACACTTAACAGTTGTTAATGAAGAAGACAATACATCAATATATAAGTAACGGTCGGTAGTATAGTGGATAGGTGTAACTTAGCGAAAACCACATTGTAGGGGGTAGGTAGTTAGGGGTTTTTTTTTAAACTGTTGAGTGACCTGAGTTCCTTAATATATATGTGAAGGTATCTTGTTCCATGTTCTCGGTCCACTCACTAATAGGGAACGTGCACCATTGTCTGTTTTTACTCGTGGAACAAACAGGTTTCGATTATGTCTCGTTATGTGGTCATTTCTCTGTCATTAGTGGTAAACTAAATAGCTACTCAGGATAGAACTCACGCGTCACTTTGTATACCATCACGCACTGGTCGAATTTCACTTTCTTTTATTTATAACCACTTAAGTTCTTGTATGACGGGAGTCGCGCGCTCGCGTCTTTTGTAGCCCTCAGCAGCAACTTTGGCGGCGAAGTTTTGTAGTCTTTGCACTTGCTGCATGAGGGTGTCACTCGTGTTGCCCCATATTTTCAGGAAGTAATTGATTAGGTTTAATACTAGTTTTTGTATTACAATCACTCTGTTGTCTTTGTCAAACAGATCTTCCATTCTATTTATAAACATTAGAATTCCTGTCACTTTTTAATGAGTTGATGAATGTGTGCGTCGAATGTCATATACCTATCAAAGTAAATACCTAATATTTTGACATGTTTGCTTATGCCTATATCTGTTCCATCAATGTTGATGGTTATATCTTCTGGTGTACTTGATAGTAATTGCCGTGTTCCGATGAATATAAATTGAGTTTTGTTAGCGTTTAACATAAGGCCACTATTTATAAAGTAATTTTTGGCAGTCGACAGCGTTACTTTGGCTCTGGAGATTAGTTGGTCTAAGTTACTAATATTTTCACTGTGTATAAACTGAGTGTCGTCTGCATACTGAAGTACTATGCAATCGTTTACGATTTCAGATACGTCATTGACAAATATAGAGAAAAGAATGGGGCCAAGTATGGAACCTTGTGGAACTCCGTGTGTTACTAGGGATTTGGTAGATATGTGGTTGTGTACTTTGACTGATTGGGTTCTGTTAGATAGGTAATCTTGTATCCAGAAAGGCTCGATGCGTAATTTATGACATCTCTGCAGTTTCGGTCGATAATTTTGGCCTGAAACCATGTTGAGTGTTAGAAAGTAACAAATTCTCTTCTAGGTGCGTTGCTATAATTTTCTCTAGAATCTTTAATATTACTGGAAGGAGAGATATCTGTAATTAGAGCTGATATTATTGCCTCCTTTAAAGACCGAGACAACAATTGCGTGTTTCCAGAGGGAGAGGAATTTTCCTGTAGCGATTGAGGTGTTGAAAATACAAGTGAGGTAAAAAGCTGTAACAAAAAGGTTGTCTTTTATGAAGCGTAATGAGATACCATCGCTACCCACAGCTTTAGTTTCCTTTAGTGTTGATACTGTCAGAATTACGGTCTGGACATCAACTGGTTGAGGTCTGAAGAAAATTGTTACCAAGTTATCATCAGCAACTTGTATTACGTTATCATGTTATTGTTGCTGTTAGTTTGGTCAGTTTTGCACTTTTCAAAAGTTTTTTTTCCTACATTAACAAAGTTGTTGAACTCTTCCGCTTTGTCATTAAATGTCTTCGTCTTCAGTAACGTTGTTGTGTGATTTACTCTTAGGCACGATATTTCTGATGTTGTTCCACATCTGTGCTGAGTTACCATTACTTTCATAAAACTTATTGTAATTATATGTCTTTTTCGCCTCTTGAAGTTTGTCTTTTACGTGTTTCTTTGCTTCTTTATGTTTATTATAAAACTGTATATTTTGTCGATCTAATTTTAGCTTTGCTTGTAGAGTATCTCTATAATTCATCTTATCTTTCATTTCTTTGTTAATCCAAGGAGTTGGTGGTCTATTCAGTTGTTGTTGGGGCGACTTGGTCAAGAAAGGAATTAAAAACTGTGATGAGTATGTTCACCTGCTCATCAACGTCATCGGTTAGTGTGATGTTATTCAAGATGTGCGAGCTTTGTAGCAGCGCATCACAGAAGTTATCTCTGTTGTATGTAGCCATGCTTCTGAATGTTTTCTTTATTTTGGGTCGTTTAGGTTTGCTGATGTCAACTTTTGAGATAATCATGTTGTGATCTGCAATAGTACTGGGAAGGCAGTCATGGTGAACAATACTGTCTTTTTTATTTGTGATTAAAACATCAAGTAGAGTTGCACACTGAGGAGTGACGCTGGTTGGTTTATTTATTAATTGGAATAGTCCACATGCATCAGTTATTTTTCTTAGTTTGCTGTTATTAACTAGGAGGTTATCGTTAAGATCACCATGGGTTTCTTACGCAGATTAACGTGCTTAAAAACTTCTGAAAGGTAATCATATGATGCGGCAGGAGCTTTAGGATGTCTGTATACGCACCCTACTATGATTGATGGTAGTTTTGTGCATTGAATTGTAATATATATGTTATCGATCCCAAGACAGGGTTCAACGTTCCGTGATATTACTTTAGAACTTAAGTTATCTTTTATGTATAGACACACTCCACCTCCGCGGCCTTTATCATATGTCTAAATATATTATAATCTGGTACTGTAATTAGTTTATCAGGTGTTTGTTGAGGAAGCGAGAGAACATCAATGTCCCAATCATGCAACAGTAGTTTTATTTCATTGAAACTCGATAGGAGAGACTGTGCATTGATGTGCTCTATGGAATGACTAGCCCTAATTCTAGCATAACGTTCAGCGGCAGTGTCTTCTTCGCCAAGGACCTATTCTCCATAATAGTTACATAGCTTATTTTTATGACCTAATTGATAACATTTTGTACACTCTATTTTATGGTCAAACCTACAATTGGTTTGTGTGTGGTTCGTCTCACCACAGTTGTAGCACGCTCCTCGTCCTTATGGCATTGATTGTTGTGGGGGCGGTGGGGAGCCATGGGTGTGGTGGCATGTCCATGGGAAGGGTGTGGATGAGAGTTGCCTGGACGGGTGTTCGAGGGCAGGTGCTGAGGATTAGTGCGCCTCCCCTCCCCAGGTGTGGGACCAGGTGCAGTTAGGTCACCGTCTCGCCTTCCGTGCTGGCCAGGTGGGGAGAGAGAGGAGAGAGAGAGAGAGAGAGAGAGGAGAGAGAGAGAGAGAGAGAGAGAGAGAGAGAGAGAGAGAGAGAGAGAGAGAGAGAGAGAGAGAGAGAGAGAGAGAGAGAGAGAGAGAGAGAGAGAGAGAGAGAGAGAGAGAGAGAGAGAGAGAGAGAGAGAGAGAGAGAGAGAGAGAGAGAGAGAGAGAGAGAGAGAGAGAGAGAGAGAGAGAGAGAGAGAGAGAGAGAGAGAGAGAGAGAGAGAGAGAGAGAGAGAGAGAGAGAGAGAGAGAGAGAGAGAGAGAGAGAGAGAGAGAGAGAGAGAGAGAGAGAGAGAGAGAGAGAGAGAGAGAGAGAGAGAGAGAGAGAGAGAGAGAGAGAGAGAGAGAGATTTATTGAGATAAATATATATACATCTGTACAAGAGGATATATCTTATCCCAAAGGGTGGATGGGACATAAGTCTCCATCAACCTAAACAAAATCGTTGAAAACTAAGTACAATACGTAAGTCATTGAGAGCAATCACTGTTATGAAATGAAGTGATAGGAGATGAATCTTACATATAAAAACTAACCTAAACTTAATTGTTAGTGGTCTAACTTATTTATTACATACATATGTTACAATATCTGCCGTAGGATATTTGAGCTGGCGAGTGAAAAGCCAGATGACTTGATCAGTGAGGGAACTAAACGTGGCATGCCTAGCATGCGTTAGAGAGGGACACCGGAGCACGTAGTGGTGGAGAGAGTGAGCGTCAGGCTCACCACACGGCCTACACTGTTTGGCTGCCCCGCTCACCACCACTCCCAGCTCCCAAAGATATTTATAGCCCATCCTGAGCCTGGTGCAAACACTGTCCTTCCAAGCCGCCCTGTGTTTCCCATAAGTGTAGTTAGTTTCATTTGTAACACGCACATAGTGTCTAAGTGTTTCACTGTTATCACATTGGGCCACTATCTCATCTCTTTCAATATTTGTGTGTACACTCCTTATGTTTGTTTTTATCTGTCTAAGGGTCTGGCTACATTGTAAATCAATATCACATTTTTCACTGCCCAGTTTTGCCAAGTGGTCGGCTCTTTCGTTGCCTTGTATCCCGACGTGGGCCGGGATCCACAGGAACCTTATGTTTCTGCAAGGTTCTAAAGCTTGTTTCAGGGCTTTGCATTCAGACACCAGACTTTCCAGGACAGGCTTAGGGCTCACCAGAGATTCCAGCGCCCCTCTACTATCACTAAACACGCAGACATTCCCGGTACCTCCCTGCAGCAGGCCGAGTGCAAATTTGAAGGCACACAGCTCAGCCTGAGTTGATGATACACTGTCAGTCAGTCGGTAGCAACGCTCAATGTCTACATGTGTTCCATCATGGTTGGTGTGCCTGATTAGTACTCCGCACCCAGCCCTGCCATCGTCTTTCACTGACCCATCACAGTAGACATGTGTAGTATTGCTACCAACCAACTCGCTGATCATCAACTCATAGTGCACCTTTAGTTCCAATGGAGTGTACTCATCCTTTTTGTAAGGCATATGATTAATTTCCACGTCTACTCCCCTCCCTTCCCAGGGCGGCTGCAGCACCGTCCTGACGGCTTGTATCTTCATTATTGCTATAAGCGAGGAAAATATCTGCAATTCCCATTATTGTTTTTCACCCCTTGGAGGGTGCGGTTGTGGTTCACGCCTAATAGACCACTCTCATTGCCTCGTTTTGAAGAGAGAGAGAGAGAGAGAGAGAGAGAGAGAGAGAGAGAGAATTTCGTATCTTTTCATTTCTGTCTTTCTTCCTTTCTGTCTATATTCTCCTTTTCTTTATTCTTCCTCTTCTTCACTTCCTTCTTTTGTCTTCTTTCATATCCTCTTCCTTTATCTTCTATCATGTCATATCATCTTCCTTTCTCTTCTCTCATCTTCCTCTTCATCTTCCTCCTCATCTTCCTCTTCCTTCTTGTCTTCTTCCCCCTCAGTCACCTCTAAGTAAACACATGAGATTAATGCTCTCACAAACAGTATCTCTCTCTCTCTCTCTCTCTCTCTCTCTCTCTCTCTCTCTCTCTCTCTCTCTCTCTCTCTCTCTCTCTCTCTCTCTCTCTCTCTTCTTATCCTGCTCCTCTTCTTTTCTTATGTTTTTTTTTTCTCCATATCTTCATAATCTGAAATAAAGAATTGTTTAATATGAGAGAGAGAGAGAGAGAGAGAGAGAGAGAGAGAGAGAGAGAGAGAGAGAGAGAGAGAGAGAGAGAGAGAGGAAGGGGGAAGGGGAAATAGATATGCAATAACTTTATGAAGTAATAGGACATGAATGTTACTGATAAAGGATTTATTAACATGTACAGTAGTGACGCCACTGAAGACAGAAAGATTGATGAACACTAATTTGCTGTGATATCCCTTTTAATCTCTCTCTCTCTCTCTCTCTCTCTCTCTCTCTCATGATATTAATCCATTTCTTGATTTCAGATGATAAAGGGAGAAAAATAAAGTGAGAGGAAGGGAAGAGGAAGATCAAGAGAAGAAAAGAGAAGAGGAAGAGGAAGAGGAGGATCAGAAAAGGAAGAGAGGAACTGAGATGAAAAAAAAAAAAACTAAAGAAGGAAAGGAAAAAAGAAGAGAAATATACATAAAAAAGTCACAATGCCACGTAGTACATAGAAATGGTTGGTTGTTCGTATTGTCTATGCATACTTGCGCTCTTCTTTTCTCCCATAATCCCATATAATTTTCCTAGTCTCTTCCTCCACCTCCTCCAATCTCCTATTATTCCCTACTCTGTGTTCCTTCCCAAGTGATGAATGGTGGCGAGTTGGGTCAGAGTAGGATGGCAGGACTAAAGGTCTGTTTTTCAGGTCAAGTTTGCCTTGTTGTCCCAAGTGGGTGTGAAAGAATCTTTAGTAATGCACATTAAGGTGCGTTTCATGATGGCTTAA
>NC_059259.1:1159736-1162429 GCF_017591435.1 Portunus trituberculatus
TCTCTTATAGGCCGTTTTCTTTACAAAGGTACAAGTCTTATAGAAACTACATAGCAAGAACAATCCGGAAGCGGAAGGGGTCACAAGAAGATGAAGCAGTGTTGATCCCGTGATGTGCTCCAATTCTGCTTGTGTCTCCAGGATTTGTGAACACCATTGAGATGAATGTTACTGGCGACAACGTGCAACACCACCAGCTGACTTCGACAAGTATTAACAAGGCCAACAAGAAGATGATGAGGAAAAGTAGTAATAGTAGCGACACTCTGTACCAAACCCTTCACTTTTTGGCTTATACACACAACACACCCCATTTGAATTAGCTATGCATGTACACACAAATCCGTAACCCTAGTCATGTCACATAGCGATGCCACCGCCGATACACACACACACACACACACACACACACACACACACACACTGTACAGTCAATATATATCACGATATGCTATAATAATTCTTCCCCTGGCGGTTTCTTCCAACAGTGCGTATCTCCAGTTTTCTATTGCTTTTCACCTTACGTCCCACATCTTGCTGCCTATGGACACTTTAGAAGTACATTCAGACCAACTGACACACTGGTGCACAACTTACCTGGCCAGAAAATGGTAAACTCCAGTGACAGAAAATACACTGACGTCCATCACGGTGTCATCTTGTTCGCCTTCTTCTTCTTCTTCTTCTTTTGTGACGCTCTACCTTGATTTATGAACTCAATTTATGTCGTGCCTAAAACTATCGGTAACACAGTAATTCAGGAACATAAAGCATCATACACACAAAAAAAAAAAAAAATAAATAAATAAATAAAACAAGGAAAATGAGTCATAACAATAACATGTATATCAATAAATGAAAAACTTAAAAAATATATACCGAAGATGAAAAGTTACCACACTCGACAAAACAAAAAAAAAAAAAAAAAAAATAAATAAATAAAATAAAACAAGAAAGTAACAAAATACCCTAAGAGAAACAAATAATATGCCGATAAACTATCAAACACCGTATGTCCTGGTCCCTGAACAGCTGCATTAGATTCGAACCTACGCGTGGACGTCTACCCGATCCCACGCTCACCACCTTATCCTCCTCCCTATACTAAGCTAACAGGAAAACTCGAACGTGGTATAAGCATCAGTGACGAAAACGCTACACACACACACACACACACACACACACACCGCGTAGTCTAGTGGTTAGCACGGCTCGGCTCACAACCGAGAGGTTCCGGGTTCGAATCCCGGAAAGCGGCGAGGCAAATGGGCAATCCTCTTAATGTATAGACTTTGTTCACCTAGCAGTAAATAGGCACGGGATGTAACTCGAGGGCTTGTGACCTCGCTTTCCTGGTGTGTGGAGTGCTTTGTGGTCTCAGTCCTACCCGAAGATCGGTCTATAAGCTCTGAGCTCGCACCGTAATGACAATGTCTGCCCGAGTGACCAACAGACGACCGTGGCGAATTACAGTGTAGTGTAGTGGTTAGCACGCTCGGTGGTTAGCACGCTCGGCTTCCAACCGAGAGGGTCCAGGTTGAGTCCCGAGAAGCGACGAGGCAAATGGACAAGCCTCTTTATGTGTAGCTCCTGTTCACCTAGCAGTAAATAGGTACGGGATGTAACTCGGGGGGGATGTGGCCTCGCTTTCCCGGTGTGTGAAGTGTGCTGTAGTCTTAGTCCTACCTGAAGATCGGTCTATGAGTTCTGAACTCTCTCCGTAATGGGGAAGACTGGCAGTGTTATTAAGAAGGCCATTAATGTAGTGTATTATCTAAATAAAACAATTAAAAGCAAGAGTACAGTGAAGAATTAGACATGAACTCTGGAAATGGAAATTAGGTAGAGAAAATTAGCTCGTTGAGAATGTAGGCCTCCTATAATGCATGAAGGGGGGGAGGATAGACCCATGGGAGTGGGGTATGTTGATGCTGAACAGGTAGGATTATCCTTTAACCATCCATTTGTTACAGACTGAAAAGTAAAATTAGTTACCATCTGACAATGACACCTATAATTGGGTAATCTCGCGAGAGGGACGGTTCTCAAGATTGCAGGGAAGAAAGGCATCATTTTTCCCTACATATGTTAATACTACTGCACCAAGAAAGTCAAAATTTTGTGTCAATATCATACATTCATTCTTCTGTCGAATTATTTCCAATGAAATGTGTTTTATAGCCTAGATTTTATAAAATATGGAAGTGCGAGGGTCTTTGTGACTTGAGGATATTTTCCATCATTGTATGTTTTTTGTAGGGGTAAGTCTGTGTTTTCCTTCCAGCCAAAGTTGTAGAAGTAATTAAGAAACACGACAATTTAGGGAGATTTTCGGAGCGGACATAAGCATCCTACCATCGGAGGTGAAGGGGTAACCGATTTTGACCAATAAACTAGTAAACAGTGAACATTTATCATTGAAAAAATGCCTGTAGCAGGATGAATCATCATTTTCTCTAGCCTACCAAAAGAAATGTCAAACTCGGTTTATTTATTCTAAAAAAATGAAAGTCCGTGATGGTACGTCGGTTACAACTACTACTGCTACTACTACTACTACTACTACTACTACTACTACTACTACTACTGTTGCTACTACTACTATTACTACTACTACTACTGTTATTGCTACTACTACTATTACTACTACTACTACTGTTATTGCCTACTACTACTACTACTACTACTGTTAC
>NC_059259.1:1162929-1169171 GCF_017591435.1 Portunus trituberculatus
CCCCAAGCCTCAGCAGTGCGGAGAAATCTCAACTCCGTTGATGAAAAGCAAAGTTTTTGAGATCACGTTTTGGCTTTCTCACAGGCTCGTGAGTGCGGAGGCCTCTCAACTCCCGTTCTTAATTTTTCTCTCACGCACGGCTGGGACTACCCCAAGCCTCAGCAGTGCGGGAGAAATCTCAACTCCGTTGATGAAAATCAAAGTTTTTTGAGATCCACGTTTTGGCTTTCTCACAGGCTCGTGAGTGCGGGAGGCCTCTCAACTCCGTTCTTAACGTTTTTCTCTCACGCACGGCTGGGACTACCCCAAGCCTCAGCAGTGCGGGAGAAATCTCAACTCCGTTGATGAAAATCAAAAGTTTTTGAGATCCACGTTTTGGCTTTCTCACAGGCTCGTGAGTGCGGGAGGCCTCTCAACTCCCGTTCTTAATTTTTCTCTCACGCACGGCTGGGACTACCCCAAGCCTCAGCAGTGCAGGAGAAATCTCAACTCCGTTGATGAAAATCAAAGTTTTTGGAGATCACGTTTTGGCTTTCTCACAGGCTCGTGAGTGCGGGAGGCCTCTCAACTCCCGTTCTTAATTTTCTCTCTCGCACGGCTGGGACTACCCCAAGCCTCAGCAGTGCGGAGAAATCTCAACTCCGTTGATGAAAATCAAAGTTGTTGAGATCACGTTTGGCTTTCTCACAGGCTCGTGCGGGAGGCCTCTCAACTCCCGTCTCTCACGCACGGCTGGGACTACCCCAAGCCACAGCAGTGCAGGAGAAATCTCAACTCCGTTGATGAAAATCAAAGTTTTTTGAGATCACGTTTGGCTTTCTCACAGGCGTGGTGCGGGAGCCTCTCAACTCCCCGTTCTTAATTTTTCTCTCACGCGGCTGGGACTGCCTCAGCAGTGCGGAGAAATCTCGGCTCCGTTGATGAAAATCAAAGTTTTTGAGATCACGTTTGGCTTTCTCACAGGCTCGTGAGTGCGGGGAGCCTCTCGGCTCCCGTTCTTAATTTTCTCTCACGCACGGCTGGGACTACCAGAAGCCTCAGCAGTGCGGGAGAAATCTCAACTCCGTTGATGAAAATCAAGGATTTGAGATCACGTTTTGGCTTTCTCAGAGCTCGTGGAGGCCTCTCAACTCCGTTCTGGTTTCTCTCACGCACACTGGGGCCAACCTCCAGCCTGCGCGAGAAATCTCGCTCCGTTGATGAAGTCAAGTTTTGAGATCACGTTTCACTTTCTGAGGCTCGTGAGTGCGGGGCCTCTCAACTCCCGTTCATAATTTTTCTCTCACGCACGGCTGGGACTGCAGCCTCGGCAGTGCGGGTCTCAACTCCGTTGATGAAAATCACGTTTTTCTCTGAGATCACGTTTTGGCTTTCTCACAGGCTCGTGAGTGCGGGGCCTTTCTCAACTCCGTTCTTAACTTTTCTCTCACGCGGCTGGGACTGCCCAAGCCTCAGCAGTGCGAAATCTCAACTCCGTTGATAATCAAAGTTTTTGAGATCACGTTTAACTTTCTGAGCTCGTGATGCGGGAGCACTCTCAACTCCCGTTCTTAACAGTGCGGGCTCTCACGCACGGCTGGGCTTACGTCAAGCCTCAGCAGTGCGAAATCTCAACTCCGTTGATGAAAATCAAGTTTTTTGAGATCACGTTTGGCTTTCTGAGGCTCGTGATGCGGAGGCTCTCAACTCCGTTCTTAATTTTTCTCACGCACGGCTGGGACTGGCCTCGGCAGTGCGGGAATCTCGGCTCCGTTGATGAAATCAAGGTTTGTTTGGATCACGTTTGGCTTCTCACAGGCTCGTGATGCGGGAGGAAACTCTCGGCTCCGTTGATGATCGTTCTCGCTGGACGCGCGTTTTAACGGGCTCGTGAAATCGGAAATCTCGGCTCCGTTCTGAGCCACTGCTCACGTTGGCTCGGCGGCAACGTTTCTCCAAGCTCGTGTGGGAAATCAACTCACGTTGTTGGGATGAGCACGGCTCTCAGCTCCGGCTTAATTTCTCACGGCTGCGACGTGAAATCTCGGCTCCGTTGATGAAACTCCGTTGAGATCACGTTCCTGACTCGTCACAGGCTCGTGAGTGCGGGCTCGGCTCCCGTTCTTTCAGTTTGAGATCACGCACGGCTGGGACTGGCCTCGGCAGTGCAGCAACTCCGTTGATGAAATCAAAGTTTTTGAGATCACGTTTTAACTCTCACAGGCTCGTGATGGGGCTCTCAACTCCGTTCTTAAATTCTCTCTCGCACGGCTGGGACACAGCCTCGGCAGTGCGAGAAATCTCGGCTCCGTTGATGATGAAATCAAGTTTTTGAGATCACGTTTTTTCTCTGAGCTCGTGCCGGAGCTCGGCTCCGTTAATTTTTCTCACGGCACGGCTGGCACTACCTCGGCAGTGAATCTCGTTCCGTTGATGAGGATTTGAGATCACGTTTTGGCTTTCTCACAGGCTCGTGAGTGGGATCTCGGCTCCGTTCTTGATTTTTCTCTCACGCACGGCTGGGACACCACCTCGGCAGTGCGGGCTCCGTTGATGATCAAAGTTGACTGGCCGTTTTCTTTCTCTGCTGTGCGGGCCTCGGCTCCGTTAACTGCCTCACGCGCGGCTGGGTTCCTGAAGCCGAGAGATCTCAACTCCGTTGATGAAATCAAGTTTTGAGATCACGTTTAACTTTCTGAGCTCGTGATGCGGGGCTCTCGGCTCCCGTTTCTTTTCTCACGCACGGCTGGGACCCAAGCCTCGGCGGTGCGGGAAATCTCGGCTCCGTTGATAATCAAGTTTTCGGACCACGATCACGTTTCTCAGGCTCGTGATGGGGGCCTCTCGGCTCCGTTCTCACTTGAGATTTTCACGCACGGCCGTTCTTATTTTTCTCACGGCCTCGGCGGGGAATCTCTCCGTTGATGAAAATCAGAGTTTTGGATCACGTTTCAACTTTCTCAGGCTCGTCGTGCGGGGCTCAGCTCCGTTCTTAATTTTTTCTCACGCTGGGCTGGCCTCAGTGCGGGAATCAACTCCGTTGATGATCAAAGTTGCGAGATCACGTTTTAACTCTCTCACAGGCTCGTGATGCGGGACCTGGCGGCTCGGGCCGTTCTTTTCTCTCACGCGGCTGGGACCCAGCCTCGGCGGCTGCGTGGAAAATCTCAACTCCGTTGATTGAGATCACGCAACTTTCTCTGAGCTCCACGTGGTGCGGGCTCAACTGTGCACTCACGCGGCTGGGAGTGCCTCGGCAGTGCTCGGCTCCGTTCTTAATTTTTCGGAGATCACGCACGGCTGGGACTGGCTCCTGGCTTATTTCACGGCAGCTGCGGCTGCGTGAAATCTCGGCTCCGTTGATGAAATGAAGTTTGAGATCACGTTTCTCACAGGCTCGTGATGCGATCCTCTCCGTTCTCTTCTCTCACGCGGCTGGGACTACTCGGCGGTGCAAGCCTCGGCGGGTGGAGAAATCTCAACTCCGTTGATGGCAGATCCGTATTTTTCTCGCGACGGCTGGGTTTGGACTCTCACAGCTCGTGATAATGAGGCTCTGATCACTCCCGTTCTTCATTTTGCTCACGCGGCTGGGACTACCTCGGCAGTGCTGGGAATCTCAACTCCGTTGATGAAGCAAAGTGTTGAGATCACGTTTAACTTTCTGGCTCGTGAGTGCGGGGCCTCTCGCTCCGTTCTTCCACTGCTCACGCACGGCTGGGACAGCTCAGCAGTGCGAGAATCAGCTCCGTTGATGAAATCAAGTTTTTGAGATCACGTTTTGACTTTCTCGTGATGCTCGTGATGTCGGCTCCGTTCTTAATTTTTCTCACGCGCGGCTGGGGACTCCCAGGCAGTGCGGGAGCTCGCTCCGTTGATGAAATCAAGTTTTGAATCACGTTTCTCTGAGCTCGTGATGCGGGAGCCTCGTTGTATTTTTCTCGCACTGGTTCACGGCTGATGCGATCTCGGCTCCGTTGATGGAAAAGAAATCGTTTTGAGATCCACGTTTGCTTTCTCACAGGCTCGTGAGTGCGGGGAGCCTCTCAACTCCCGTTCTTAATTTTTCTCGCACGGCTGGGACTACCCCAAGCCTCAGCAGTGCGGAGAAATCTCAACTCCGTTGATGAAAATCAAAGTTTTTTGAGATCACGTTTTGGCTTTCTCACAGGCTCGTGAGTGCGGAGGCCTCTCAACTCCCGTCTTAATTTTTCTCTCACGTCCGTTGATGAAAATCAAAGTTTTTTGGAGATCCACGTTTTGGCTTTCTCACAGGCTCGTGAGTGCGGGAGGCCTCTCAACTCCCGTTCTTAATTTTTCTCTCACGCACGGCTGGGACTACCCCAAGCCTCAGCAGTGCAGGAGAAATCTCAACTCCGTTGATGAAAATCAAAGTTTATTTGAGATCCACGTTTTGGCTTTCTCACAGGCTCGTGAGTGCGGGAGGCCTCTCAACTCCCGTTCTTAATTTTTTCTCTCACGCACGGCTGGGACTACCCCAAGCCTCAGCAGTGCAGGAGAAATCTCAACTCCGTTGATGAAAATCAAAGTTTTTGGAGATCCACGTTTTGGCTTTCTCACAGGCTCGTGAGTGCGGGAGGCCTCTCAACTCCCGTTCTTAATTTTTTCTCTCACGCACGGCTGGGACTACCCCAAGCCTCAGCAGTGCGGAGAAATCTCAACTCCGTTGATGAAAATCAAAGTTTTTTGAGATCCACGTTTTGGCTTTCTCACAGGCTCGTGAGTGCGGGAGGCCTCTCAACTCCCGTTCTTAATTTTTTCTCTCACGCACGGCTGGGACTACCCCAAGCCTCAGCAGTGCGGGAGAAATCTCAACTCCGTTGATGAAAATCAAAGTTTTTTGGAGATCCACGTTTTGGCTTTCTCACAGGCTCGTGAGTGCGGGAGGCCTCTCAACTCCCGTTCTTAATTTTTTCTCTCACGCACGGCTGGGACTACCCCAAGCCTCAGCAGTGCGGGAGAAATCTCAACTCCGTTGATGAAAATCAAAGTTTTTTTGAGATCCACGTTTTGGCTTTCTCACAGGCTCGTGAGTGCGGGAGGCCTCTCAACTCCCGTTCTTAATTTTTTCTCTCACGCACGGCTGGGACTACCCCAAGCCTCAGCAGTGCGGGAGAAATCTCAACTCCGTTGATGAAAATCAAAGTTTTTGAGATCCACGTTTTGGCTTTCTCACAGGCTCGTGAGTGCGGGAGGCCTCTCAACTCCCGTTCTTAATTTTTTCTCTCACGCACGGCTGGGACTACCCCAAGCCTCAGCAGTGCGGGAGAAATCTCAACTCCGTTGATGAAAATCAAAGTTTTTGAGATCCACGTTTTGGCTTTCTCACAGGCTCGTGAGTGCGGGAGGCCTCTCAACTCCCGTTCTTAATTTTTTCTCTCACGCACGGCTGGGACTACCCCAAGCCTCAGCAGTGCGGGAGAAATCTCAACTCCGTTGATGAAAATCAAAGTTTTTTGGAGATCCACGTTTTGGCTTTCTCACAGGCTCGTGAGTGCGGGAGGCCTCTCAACTCCCGTTCTTAATTTTTTCTCTCACGCACGGCTGGGACTACCCCAAGCCTCAGCAGTGCGGGAGAAATCTCAACTCCGTTGATGAAAATCAAAGTTTTTGAGATCCACGTTTTGGCTTTCTCACAGGCTCGTGAGTGCGGGAGGCCCAATTATTTGAGATCCACGTTTAACTCTGAGCTCGTGATGCTTTCTCACGGGGAGGCTCGGCTCCGTTGCGAGCCACTGCGGCTGGGTTCTGGCGCGCGAATCTCGCTCCGTTGGCAAAGTTGTTGAGATCCGTTCGTGATCACGGCTCTCGTTCTCAACTCGCACGCGCTGGGGTCTCAACCTCGGCAGTGCGGAGAAATCTCAGCTCCGTTGATGCAAGTTTTGGAGATCACGGGCTTTCAACTGGGCTCGTGTGCGGAGGCTCCAGCTCCGTTCTCACGCTGGTGGGACTCGGCAGTGCGGAATCTCAGCTCCGTTGATGAAAGTGTTGGAATCACGTTTAACTTTCTCACAGAGCTCGTGGCTCTTCTGCTCTCATCCGGCTGGGACTGCTCTCACGCAGTGGGCTCAAGCTCGGCAGTGTGATGAACTCAAGTTTTGATGTCACGTTGGCCTTTCTCACAGGCTCGTGATGTGAGAATCTCCGTTCTTAATTCTGCTCACGCACGGCTGGGACTACACTCGCGCAGAGCCTCGGCTCCGTTGATGAAGATCACGTTTTCAGCTTTCTCTGAGGGGCTC